>NC_092500.1:114246321-114480335 GCF_047511675.1 Marmota flaviventris
GTATTAGGGTTAGGGTTAGGGTTCAGTTAATTGACAGGATTAGAGCTAGAGTTAGGGCTAGGGTTATGGTTAGGCTTAAGGCTAGGTTTATGATTAGGTTTAGAGTAAGTTTAGGGTTAAAGCTGGTGTTAGGGTTAGGGTGAGGGCTAGGTTTTATTTTAGGCTAGGGTTAGGGTAGGGCTATGGCTAATATAAGAACTAGGGTTATGATTATGGCTAGTTTTACGGTTAGGGTTAGGTCTAGGTCTAGTGTTAGGGTTAGGTTATGATTGGAGTGATGATTTGAAATAGGGTTAGTGTTAGGGTCAGAGTCAAGGTCAGTGTTAGTTTTAGGGTTAGGGATAACACTAGAAATAAGGCTAGAGTTATGGGTAGGTGTAGGGTTAGCTTTTGTGTTAGGGTTAGGGCAAGAATTAGGGCTAGGTCTATTGTCTGGTCTGAGGTTAGAGTTAGGTTAGTGTTAGGGTTAGGGCTAGGGCTCAGTTTTGTTTTAGAGCCACAGCTAGGTTTAGAACTACTTTTAGGATTAGCAATAGTGTTAGGGCTACTGGTAGGGTGAGGTTCAGGCTTAAGGTTAGGGTTATATTTAGAGTTATGGTTAGATCTAGGGTTAGAACTTGGGCTAGGTTTTGGGTTAGGTTAGTGCTATTGTTAGGATTATGGTAACAGATAGAGTTAGTACAAGAAATAGGTGTAGGGTAAGAGCTAGAGTTAGTCTAAAAGGTAGGGTTAGAGTTAGGGTTACGATCAGCACTAAATTAGGGCTAGGATTAGAGCTAGGGTTAGTGTTAGGGATAGGGTAGGTTTAGCGTTAGTGTTAGTGTTGGATTAGGATTAGGGTTAGGGTTAGGGGAAGGGATGTGGTTATACCTAGGTTCCGAACTAGGGTGATGGTTGAAATTAGGGATTGGGCTAGGGTTAAGCTTCAGGACAGGATGAAGGCTAGGTTTAGAGCTAGGCTAAAGGCTTGTGTTTGTGTTAGGTTTAGGGTGAGAATTAGGTCTATGGCTAATGTCAGTTCGGGTTACACTTAGGGATAGTGTTAAGGTTAGGTTTATGGCTAGGTCTATTGTAAGGCTTAGGTTTTGGGGAAGGGTTGGGTTTAAAGCTAGGTGTATTGTTAGGGTAAGTATCTTGTTTAGGGTTTGGTTTAGGTTATGGTTTAAGTTTAGGGCTGCATTTAGCATTAGGGTTAGCGATTGGGTTAGAGTAATTAATAAGGTTAGGTTTAGTGTTCAGGTTAGTTTTAGGAAATGGATAGGTTTAGTGCTAGAGATAGGTTTAGAGTTAGGCCTAGGGTTAGAATTTGGATTAGGCTTATGTTTAGGGTAATGGATAGGTTTAGGGCTAGGATTATGGTTAGGATTAGGGATAGGGTTAGGGATAGGGTTAAGCCTAGATTTAGTGTTTGGGTTAGGTTTATGATAATTGTTAGGGTTTGAGGTATGGTTAGGGCTAGGGCAATGGTTAGGATTAGTGTGACATCTAGGTTTAGGGTTAGGGTTAAGTTTAGAGCTAGGTTTAGCATTAGGGCTGGGGTTATGTTTAGAGTAATGAATAGAGTTAGATCTAGGGTTTGGCTTTGGTTATGGTTAGGATTAGGACTAGGATTAGGGTTAGGGTTAAGGTTAGGGTTAGGGTTAGGTCTAGATTTATATTTGGGCAAGGGTTAGAGTTTTAGCTAGGATTAGGGTCAAGGCAAGGGTTAGGGTTAGAGTTAGGTCTAGGGTTATGCTTAGAGCTAGTTTTGGGGCTAACATTAGGGCTATATGTAATGTAAGACCTAGAGTTAGGGTTATTGCTAGGTCTATTGTTAGGGTTATGGCTAGATTTTGGGTGAGCATAAAATTTAGAGCTAGGATTTGTGTTATAGAAAGGGACAGTGTTTGGGTTAGGGTTATGGCCAGAATTAGACTAGGCTTAGGTCTAGAGGTAGAGGTAGTGTTTGGGTTAGGTTAAGGGTTATTGTGAGGGCTAAAGCTAGGAATTTTTTTAGGTCTAGAGCTAAAGTTAAGGCTACATTTTGAATTAGGTATAGATCTAGGGATAATGGTAGGGTTAGGTTTAGGTATAAGGCTACCAGTAGCACTAGTGTTAGGGTTTGGTTTAGGGTTACAGTCAGGGTTAGACCTCTGGTTTGTGTGATGGTCAGAATAAGGGTCAGGGTTAGGTTTAGAGTTTTGGATAGAGTTAGAGCTAGAATTAGATCTAGGGTTAGGACTATTAATAGGGTTAATATTTGTTTAGCCTAAGAATTAGAAATAGGTCTAGGGTTACCATTAAGGTTAGGGTTTTGCTTAGAGTAAGGGATAGGGTTAGACATAGGTTTAGGGCTAGGGTTAGGGTTATGGTTAGAGTTAAAGCTAGGTTCAAGGCTCAGATTAGGGCTAGTTTTGTGTGAGGTTTAAGGCTAGGGTTAGGGCAATGACAAATATAAGAATTAGGGTTACAATTAGGGTTAGTTTTAGGGTTAGGTTAGGGATAGGTCAGTGTTAGCGTTAGGTTTAAAGTTAGATTGATATTTATAGCTAGAGATAGTGTTAGGATATGAGTCAGGTCAGGGTTAGTTTTACGGTTAAGTTTAGGACTCGAATTAGTGCTAGAGTTAGGTTTAAATTTATGGTGCTGTTTAGAGCTAGGGTGAATATTAGGATATGAGTCAGGTTCTGGGTTATATTTAAGGTTAGGATTATGACTTGAATTATGGCTAGGGTTAATTCTAGTTGTATTTCTAGTGTTTGGTTTAAGTTACGGTTTAGTGTTAGACCTGTTGCTCAGTTTTGTTTTAGTGCTATGGTTAGGGTTAGGGCTAGTTTTACAATTAGCTTTAGGGTTAGGGCTAGGGTTATGGTTTGGGTAAGGATTAAGGCTAGCTTTAACACTAGGATTAGGGATAGGTTTTGTGTTAGGTTTAGGGCAATAATTAGGGTAATGACTCATGACAGCTGTAGGTTTATAGTTAGGGAGAGTCTTAGGGTTAGGTTTATGGCTAGGTCAACTTTAAATGTTACGTTTAGGGAAAGGGTCAGGTTTAGAGCTAGGCATATTATTAGGGTCATGGTCAGGTTTCGGGTTTAAGTTAGGATAAGGTTTAGGTTTAGGGCTCAAATTAGCATTAATGTTAGAGTTAGGGTTGGGGTAATGGATATGGTTAGGATTAGGGTTCAGGTTAGGTTTAGAGTAATAGATATGGTTTTGGTTTGTGATAGGTTTAGGGTTAGGTCTAGAGTTAGCATTAGAGTTATGGTATCATTAGCGTAATTTATAGGGTTAGAACTAGGGTTAGGGCTAGGGTTATGGTTAGGATTAGGGCTAGAGTTAGGGTTAGGTTCAGGGTTAGGGCGAGGGTTAGTGTTAGGATTAGGTTTCGGAAATGGTTTAGGGTTTGAGCTACGGTTAGTGCTAGGGTAAGGTTAGTGCTAGGGTTATGGTCAAGGTTAATGTTAGGGTTAGTGTTAAGGTTAGCTCTAGGGTTATCATTAGGGTTAGGGTAATAGATTTAGATGTCAGGTTAGAGTTACAGATAAGTTTAGGTTAGAGTTAGGGTTAGGTTTAGGGTTAGGGTTAGGATTTGAGATAGCTTAGGTTAGTTTTAGGGTTAGGTTCACTGCTAGTTCTAGGTTTAGGTTTATGTTTATGTTTAGGGTATGTTAAGCTTTAGGTCTAGTGTTATCATTAGGGTAAAGTTTATGGTTAGGGTAATGGGTAGGGTT
Organism: Marmota flaviventris; assembly: GCF_047511675.1. Taxonomy (NCBI): domain Eukaryota; kingdom Metazoa; phylum Chordata; class Mammalia; order Rodentia; family Sciuridae; genus Marmota; species Marmota flaviventris. The sequence goes on from NC_092500.1 coordinate 114,250,035, forward strand.
TGAGCTGGGGTTATGTCTAGGGTTAAGGTTAGGATTATGGTTAGAGATAGTTTGAGGGTTAGTGTTATGGCTAGGTATAGTGTAAGGGTTAGGTTAAGGTTTAGGGTAAGGTTTAGAGCAAAGGGCATTATTAGGGTAAGGTACAGGATTCCGGGTAGGATTAGGTTAATGTTTAAGGTTAGGGATCAAATTAGTGTTAGAGTTAGGGTTAGGATTAGGTTTATGGATATGGTTAGGTTTAAGGTTCAGGTTATTTTTAATGTAATGGATAAGTTTAGGGTTAGGTATAGGATTAGGTTTATCCTAGGGTTAGCATTAGAGTTAGGGTTCGGGTTAAAATAATGATAGGATTAGAGCTAGGTTTAGGGCTAGGCTTATTGTTAGGATTATGGCTAGGGTTAGTGTTAGGTTTTGGGTTATCTCAAGGGTTAGGATTAGCATTAGATTTAGGGTAAGTGTTAGATCTAGGTTTACAGTTATTGTTAATGTTAAAGCTAGTGTTAGGGCTCTGATTAGGATAGGTTTGGGGTTAGGGTACTGCTAGGATTAGGGCTACAGCTAATGTAAAAACTAGGGTTGCGATTAGGTCTAGTTTTAGGGTTAGGATTAGGGCTAGGTCTAGTGTTTGGGTTTGGTTTAGGTTTTGGGTGATGATTATACCTAGAGTTAGTGTTGGGTCACAGTAAGTGTCGGAGTTAGTTTTAGGGTTAGGGATAGGACTCAAATTAGAGCTAGGTTTAGGGCTAGGTCTAGGATTAGGGTTTGGTTTAGGTTAAATGTTAGGGTTAGGGCTATTGCTCTGTTTTGTTGTAGGGCTTGGGCTAGGTTAGGGCTAGTTTTAGGATTAGTGTTAGTGTTACAGCTTGTGTGAGTGAGAGATTTAGGCTTAGGTTTAGGGTTACATTTAGAGTTAGGATTAGATGTAGGATTAGGGCTAGGACTTGGGTTAGGGCTAAGGTTTTGGGCAAGTTTTAGGGTTATGGTAAGGGTTGGGGATATAACTAGGAATAGGACTAGGGTGAGAAAGTTAGTCTTAGGGCTAGGGTTAGGTTAGGTTTGGGGCTAAATTAGAGCTAGGATTAGGTCTAGGCTTTGTGCTAGGTTTAGGCCTAGTTTTAGGCTTAGGTTTAGGTTTAGGGATAGGTTTAGGTTTCGGGGAAGGGATGGGGTTATAGCTAGTGTTAGGGCTAGGTCGAAGGTTAGAATTATGTTTAGGGCTAGGACTATGTTTAGGGTTAGTAATAAGGCTAGGTTTAGGGCTAGAATGAGGGCTAGGGTTTTTTTTAGTGTTATGGCAAGAATTAGGTCTAGGGCTAGTGTCAGGTATAGGGTTACAATTAGGGATAGATTGAGGGTTAGATTTATGGATAAGTCTACGATAAGGGTTAGGTTTAGAGCTGGAGGTATGATTAGGGTTAGAATCAGGTTTCAGTTTGGTTTAGGTTTGGGTTTAGTATTAGAGTTCAAATTAGCATTAGGTTTAGGTATATGGTATGATAGGGTTAGGTTTAGGGTTCAGGTTAGGTGTAGGGTAATAGATAGGGTTAGAGTTAGTGAAAGGGTTAGGTTTAAGCCTAGGGTTAGCATTAGAGTAAGGGTTATATTTAGAGTAATGGAGAGTGTTAGAACTAGCGTTAGGGCAAGGGTTATGGTTAATATTAGGGCTTGAGATAGGGTTAGGGCTAGGGTTATGCCTAGGGATAGCGTTAGGTTTAGGTTTAGGGTACTGTTTAGGGTTTGAGCTAGTGTAGCACTAGGGTGAATGTTAGGTTTAGGGTTAGGCCAAGGTTACAGTTACGGTTAGGGACAAGGTTAGTGTTAGGATTAGGGCTAGGGATATCATTAGTTTTAGGGTATTGGATAGGTTTTGATGTCGGGTTACGGTTAAGGTTAGTATTAATTTTCGGCTTAAGGTAGTGTTAGGAATAGGTGTAGGGTTAAATTTTGTGTAATGGTTAGGGTTTGAGCTGGGTTAGGTCTATGACAAAGTTTAGGTTTATGGCTATGTCTAGGGTTAGGGTTAGAGTAGATTTAGGGCTTGGGTTATCATTAGGGTTAGGGTTACGATTAGGGTAATGGGTAGGGTTAGAGCTAAAGTTATTGCTAGGGTTAAGGTTAGGATTATGGCTAGGGTTAACGTTAGGGTTAGGTTTAGGCCAAGGGTTAGTGTTAGCATTAGGTTTTATTTAAGGGTTCGGGATTGAGCAAAGATTTGCACTAGGACGAGGTTTAGGGTTAGAGTCAGGGTTAGGGTTAGGGATAGGTTTAGCATTAGGCTTAGAGTTATGGTTAGGGTAATGCACAGAGTTAGAGGTAGGCTTTGGCTTATGGTTATGGCTAGTTTTAGCATTAGTGATATGGCTAGGTCTAGTTTAGGGTTAGGTTTTCTGTTAGAAAAAGGTTTTGAGCTAGGGTTGTGTTAGGGTAAGGGCTTTAAGGTTAGTGTAGGGGTAGTTAGAGTATAGTTTAAGATTTGATCTAGGGTTAGGGCTATGATGACGGTTAGGTGTAGGATTAGGTTTACAGTTAGAGTTAGAGCTAGGGTTATCATTAGGTTCAGGGTTAGGTTTATTGTAATGGATAATTATATAGTATTAGGGCTAGTATTAACATTATGATTAGGGCTAGGGTTAGTGTTAGGTTTAGGGATAGGGCTAGGTTTATGTTTAGAGTTAGGGTTAGGGTTTTAGCTAGGTTTAGGTCTAAGTTGAGGGTTAGGATTAGTGTGAGGGATATGATTAGGGTTAGGGTTGTGCTTAGGGCTAGGTTTAGGCCTAGGATTATGGCTAGATTTTGTGTTAGGTTTAGATCTAGGGTTAGGGTTATGGGTATATAAGGACTAGGGTTATGGTTAGTGTTATGGCTAGATCTAGTGTTAGGTTTATGTTTTGGTTAGGATCAGTTTTAAAGCTAAGTTATTGTTAGTGTCAGTGTCTGTATTTGGATTAGGATTAGGGTTAGGGATAGAGCTTCAATTAGGATCGGTTAGGTCTAGATTTAGGGTTAGTGTTTGGGTTAGGTTAAGGGTTATCATTAGGGCTAGGGCTAGGTTTTTGTTTCAGTCGTGGGTGAGAGATATGGCTAGATTTATGATTACATTTATGTCTAGGGCTAGTGTTAGCATTAGGTTTGGGTATAGGTTTACAGGTAGAGCTAAAGTTAGAGTTTGGTTTATGGTTAGGGTCAGGGTTAGGGTTAGTGATATGGTTATGGTTATAACTAGAATGATGGCTAGGATTAGGACTAGTGATAAATTTAGGATTTGTGTAAGGCTAAGAATTAGGGTTAGGACTAGGGTTAGCATTAAGGTTAGGGTTTGGCTTAGGGTATGTGATAGGATTAGTACTCGGTTTAGGGTTAGGTTTAGGGCTAGTGTTAGAGTTAGTGTAAGGGTTAAAGCTAATGTTAGGTCTCATTTTCGAGCTAGCTTTTGGTTAGAGTTTGAGCTAGGTTTAAAGTTACAGCCAATGTACAGAGTAGGGTTGCGATTTGGGCTAGTTATAGGATTAGGTTTAGGACTAGAACTAGTGTTAGGGTAAACTAACCGGAAAACTAACACTAGACACAATCCTAAATTTAACACTCAGCATAGACGTAACCCTAACTCAAACCCTAAACCTAACCATAAACCTAAACATAATCATAGCCCTAATCCAAACCCTAAACCAAAATCGAACCCTAACCCTAACCCTATATCTAACCCTATCCATTACCCTAACCCTAAAGCTAACCTTAATGATAACCTAGCCCTAACCCTAACCCTAACACTAACTCTTCCATAATCCAATCCCTAGAACTAACTCTAAAACTAACCCTCTTTCAAGCCATAATTCTAGCTCAAAACCGAACCCTTACACTAACCATAACTCTAAACCTAACCCTAGTTCTTAAACCTAACCCTAACCATAACTCAAGACCTATTCCTAACCTTAACCCTAGTTCTAACCTAAGCTCTAATCTGACCCACTACCATAACCATAACTCTTACCCTTAAGCTAACCCTCAGCCTAATCCTAACAATATTGCTAATGCTAACCCTATCAATTACCCTAAACCTAACCTGAACCCCAAACTAAACACTATCATTACCCTAACTCTAACCCTAATGCTAATTCGAGCCCTAAACCTAAATCCTAACTTAAACAAAACCTTAACCTCGACCCTAATCTTAAAATGTCCCCTAGCTCTAAACATGAATTTTCCCCTAAGTCTAATCCTTACACTAGATGTAGACCTAAACTTAACCCTAAATTATCTTTAACCATAACCCTAGACATGATATTAGACCTAGCCCTAATCCTAGCCCTAAAATAAACACTAGCCCTCATCCCATGACTGAAACAAAAACCTAGCTCTAGCCCTAACCATAACCCTTAACCTAATGCAAAGTTTAACTTTACTCTTAGACATAAACCTAGTCCTAATTCTGGCTTTAACCTTAACCCTAACACTAACCTGAACACGGACCCTGCACTTAACACTAAGCTAACTCGAAACCTGACCCTAACTTAAAATCTAAACCTAACACTAGACCTAGCCATAACCCTAACCCTCCAACTAACCCTAATCATAATCCTAGCTCTTACATTACCCAGCGCCCTAACCCTACACCTTAACCTAACACAAAACCTATAGTGAATCCTAGGCCTAAACCTAGCCCTAGATGTGACACTCACCCTAACCCTAGCCCTAATCCTAACCCTAACTGTAGCCTTAGTCCTAAATTTACTCAATGCATAACTCTTGCTGTAAATATAAACTTAGACTTATCCCTAACTCTAACTCTAACCCTATCCCTAACCCTAAACTTAAACTTTTCCCTAAACCTAGCCCTGAACATAAACTTTACCCTCACCCTAACCCTAACCCTATTGATAATCCTAGCCATAACCCTAACTCTAACCCTAACCGGAAAACTAACCCTACACCTAACACTAAACCTAACACTTGCCATAGTCCTAACTTTAGCTCTAACCCTATCCTGTAGTAGAAACCTAAACCTAACCATGCCTTCACATTAACCCTAAAACTAAATGTAACCCTAAACCTAAACCTAAACTTATATCTAACCCTATCCATTACCCTAAACCTTATCCTAACCCTAATGATAAATGTAGCACTAACCCTAACCCTAACCCTAAACCTACCGTAATCTTATCCCTATACCTAAAGCTGAACCTAACCCAAAACTTAGCCCTTGCCCTAACTCTAGCATACACCCTAATCCTTACGGTAAAAAAACCCTATCCCCAAACCTAACCCTAATCCTAGCCCTAATCCTATCCATAACTATAGCCCAAACCCTAGCTCTAACTCTATCCATTACCCTAACCATAACACTAAACCTAATGCTAACCCTAGCTCTAATAACTTTAAATCTACCTTTATCCCTAGCTCTGATTCTAACCTGAACCCACAACATAGCCCTAACAATAACTAAATCCATGAGCCTTACCCTTAACCTAACGGTAAGAAAAAACTAAGCCTAACACTAACCCTAATACTAACCCTAACCCTTGAACTAAACCTAAACCTAACTCTAGCCTTAGCACTAACCCTAGCTTAAACCCTAACCTATATCCTAATCTTAACCCTAACCCTAACCCTAGCCTTAACCATAACCCTAATCCTAACTCTAGCCCTAATCCTAAACATAATCCTAGCCCTAACCATAGCTCTAAATCGATCAATTACCCAAATAATAACCATACACCTAATGCTAACCCTAGGCCTAACCCTAACCCTATCCATTAACTTAAACCTAACATGAACCCTAAACCTAACCTGAAGACAAAACCTAACCCTATCCCTTACACTAACCCTAACTTTAACCCTAATGCTAATTTGAGCACTAACCCTAAACCTCAACCTAATCCAAACCCAAAACTCTACCTGACCATTATAATACCCCTAGGTCTAAACCTGAGCCTTACCATAAACCTAACTCTGAATATAGACCTAGCCATAAACCTTACCCTAAACCTATCCCTAACCATAACCCTAGACCTGATATTACCCCTAATTCTTGCCATAACCCTAACACAAATGCTAGCCCTTATTCTAGCCCTAAACCTAGTCTTGATCCTAACCCGAAACCTAACTCTAGCCCTATCCCTAATTTAACCCCTCGACCTATATCTGAACCTAGATATAACCTCAACCCTTCCCCTAAATCTAACCCTAACTCTAACCCTAGATTTAACCCTTACACTAATCCTAGACATGATCCTAGCCCTAATTTAGCCCTAACCCTAATCCTAAAACTAGCACTAATATGAACTCTAACTATCGCCCTAGCCCTATTTCTCATTCTAACCCTATCACTTACCATAACCCCAACACTTGCTCTACCCTTAGCCCTAAACCTAGCCCTACCACTAACTCTAGATGTAACCATTACTCTAAAATTAACCCCAACCCTAAAACTAAACCTCACACTAAATCTAGCCCTAACACTAACTCTAATCCTAAAACTAGCTTTAACCTAGTCCTAGCCTTAAAAAAATCAAGCTATAGCCCTAACTCTAGCCCTTAACCAAAACCAAAACCTAACCTTGACCCTGATTCTGACCCTAACACTAACTATAGCTCTCAGATCACCCTAAAATTATACCTAAGTGTAAAACTACACCTACCCCTACCCTTAACCCGAATGGTAGCCCTAATCACAATCCTAGTTTTTATGTTAGTTGTAGCCCTAATCCTAGACGTAACCTAACCAAAAACCTAGAACTAATCTGAGCCCTACACCTGTTTTAATCCCAACCCTAACCAGAGCCCTAACCATTACCCTAAACCTAACCCTAACACTAAAACTTGCCCTAACCCTAAACCTAACCTTAGCCTTAATCCTAAACATAATCCTAGCCCTAAACCTAGCTCTAACTCTATCCATTACCCTAACCATAACCCTAACCCTAATGCTAAATTTAGGATAACCCTAATCCTATCTCTAACCATAACTTTGTCCATTACCCTAAACCTAACCTGAAACCTAAACCTAAACATAAACGTTACCCTAACCTTAATACTAACCCTAACGCTAATGGAAGCCCTGATCCTAAACCTTTACCTAACTCAAACCTTAATCATGACAGTGGCCCTAATTATAACCCTGTCTCTATACCTGACCCTAACCCTCAACCTAAACCTTAAACTAGAATTAGCCATAAACCTAACCCTAAAACTAACCCTAACCATAAATCTAGACCTGACATTAGCCCTAGCACTAATTATAACCCTAACCCTAACACAAAACCAACCCTAATCCTAGCCCTAAACCTAGGCTTCATACTAACCTTAACCCTAACCCTAGCCTTAACCCTATTTTGAACCTTGCCCTAAACCTAGCTATAACATCATACCTTACACTAATCCTAACCCTAACCCTAACCCTAAACATAGGCCTAGCCCTAACACGAACCCTAGCCCTAATGTTAGCACAAATTTAGTCCTAAACCTAACCCTAACTGTAACCTAACCTAAATCTCTCCCTAGTATTAACCCTAGTTCTAAATCTATCCCTTACCATAACACAAACCCTAGACCTAAACCTAACCCAACCCCATTCCTACTTTCGCCCTAGCCCTATACCTACACCTAATCCTAACCTAAATCATACCGTAATCCTTAGTCTAAACCTCAGCCTAACACCAACCCTAACCCTAATGCTAATTGGAAAACTAGCCCTAACCCAAGAACTAGCACTCAAACAAAACCGTATCATAGGCTTAACGCTAATTCTTAACCTAAACTAAAACCTAAGCTTATACCTAGTCCTAACCCCAGCCCTAATTTGAGTCCTAACCCTAACTCTAGAACTTACGCTGACCCTGACTCAGACCCTAAAAGTAACCCTAGCTCTAAACATCACACCAACACTAAACTTAACTTGAACAGTAGACCTAGCCCTACCCCTAACCCTAAAACTAGCCCTAATCGTAACACCAGTTCTTACATTAGCCATAGCCCTGTGCTAACAGAAATGCTAGCTCTAATCTGAGACCTAAACCTAGCTTTAAACCTAACCCTAAACAAAACCTAGACCTATACCTAACCCTAGCTCTAACCCTATTCCTTAGACTAAGCAAAATCTTCACCCTGATGCTACCCTACTCGTAATCCTCATCCTTAGCCTACCCCAAACCAGAACACAATTACTAGTCCTAAACCTAGCCCTCATTCTAACTCTAACCTTAACCAAAATCCTAACACTAACCCTGACCCTTAATCTGACCCTAACACTAACCCTAGGATTAAACCTGACCCTAACCCTAAACTGAACCCTAACACTAGCCCTATGGGTAAACCTATACTTAAACCAAACCCTAACACTCGAACTAGACAAAAACCTAATCCTAAATCTAGACATAACTCTAGCTCCAGACATAAACAAAAACCTAGCCTTAGCCCTAACAATAATCCTTAACCTAACCCAAACACTACCTCTACCTCTAGACCTAAACCTAGTCCTAATTCTGGCCATAACCCTAACCCAAACACTGTCCCTTTCTGTAACACAAATCCTAGCTCTAAATTTTATGCTAAACCAAAATCTAGCCATAACCCTAACAATAGACCTAGCCATAACCCTAACTCTAGGTCTTACATTACATATAGCCCTAATGTTAGCCCCAAACCTCACACCAAACCTAGCTCTAACCGTAAACCTAACCCTAAACCTAGACCTAACCCTAACCCTAACCCTTGCCTTAACCCTAACCCTAGCTCAAACACTAACCTTGCCCAAATATAAATCTAGACCTAACCCTCACCCTAACCCCAGTCCTAATCCTAACCATAACCAAGGCCAAACCCTAGTTCTAACTCTATCCATTACCCTAAACATAACCCTAACCCTAAAGCTAAACCTATCTCTAAACTTAATCCTAACCCTAAACCTATATGTCACACTAACCCTAACCATTGCCCTAGCCCTAACCATAGCTCAAACAATAACACTTACCCTAAACCCAAACCTAACACTAACCTAGGCTTAACCCTAGCCCTAACCCTAGCCCTAATCCTAACCATAACCCTAGCCCTAAACCTATCCATTACCCTAAACATAAGCCTAATCCAAATGTTAACCCTAGGCCTAACTCTAAACCTATCACTAACACTAAACCTATCACTAACACTAACCATATCCATTTACAAAAACTAACTTGAACACTAAACCTAGCTTTATTAATTACTCTAACCCAATCCCTAATCCTAATGCTAAATCAAGCCCTAAACCTAAATTATAACCTAAACCAAACCCTAAACAAGACACTTACCCTAACAATACACCTAGCTTTAAACCAGACCCTTTCCTCAAACATAACCCTTACAATAGACCTAGACATAAACCTAACCTTAACACTATCCCTAAGTGTAACCCGAACTGACATTAGCCATAGACCTAATTCTCGCCCTAAACCTAACACAAACACAAGCCCTCATCCGAGCCCTAAACCTAGCCTTAATCCTAACCTGAACCCTAACCCTATCCCAATCCCTAATTTCAACCCTCACCCTAGTTTGAAACCTAGGTATAACCACACCCGTTCCCCTAACCCTAACCCTAATCCTAATTGAACACTAACACTATCACTAACCCTACCCTATCCCTAACACTAACCCTAGCTCTAATCCTCGCCCTAAATTAGTGCTGATCATAACCCTAACTCTAACCCTACCTTTTAGACTAACTCTAGCTCTTGCCCTACACCTATTTCTCGTACTAACTCTTACCATAATCCTAACACTAGCCCTAACCTAACCCCTAAACCTATCCCAAGTTCTAACCCTAGATCTAACCATAACCCTAAATATAACCCTAACCCTAAGCCTGAACCTCACCCTACCAGTAGCCCTAACACTATCGCTAATCCTAAAAGTAGTTCTAAACGTAGTTGTAGCTCTAAAACAAAACTGAGCCCTAGCCCTAACCCTAACACTAACCTAACTCTAACCTCAGACCAGACATTAGATGTAGCCCTAATTCTTGCCCTAACCCTAACACAAAAGCTAACCCTACACCTACCCATAACTCTAGCCTTATTTCTAGTGTTATCCCTAACCCTAAAACTAACACTGACGTTGACTCTGATCCTAACACTAACCCTATTTCAAATCATCACTCTAATCATAACCTAACCCTAACACTAGCCCTAGATCTAACCCTAAACCTAAAACTAGCCCTAATTCTAACCCTAGTTCTTATATTAGCCATAGCCCTACCTAACCCTAATTTAATCTAAAACCTAGCATTAACCCTAACCCTAACACTAGCTTTAACCCTAACTTAACTCTAAACCTAATCCTAACCCTAGCCTTAATCCTAACCATAACCCTAGCCCTAACTCTAGCTTTAATCCTATCTATTACCTTAACCCTAACCCTAACCCTAATACTAATCCTAGGATAACCCTAACTCTATCCAGAACCCTTATCCTATTCATTACCATAAACCTAACCTGAACCCTAAATCTAACCATATCCATTATCATAAGCCTAATCATAATCTAACCTAATTTGAGCACTAACCCTAAACCTTAACCTAAACAAATCCTAACCTTTACCCTGACCCTAATAATACCCCTATCTCCAAAAGTGACCCTAACCCTCAACCTAAACCTTACACTATACATAGCCATAAACCTAACCCTGAAATTATCACTAACCATAACAACTAGACCTAATATTAGCGCTAGGCCTAATGTTAGCCCTTATGCAAAAAAAAAAAAAAAAAAAAAAAAAAAAAAAAAAACCCTAATCCTGGCCCCTGAACCTAGCCTTAATCTGAACCCTAACCCTATCACGGCCTAACCCTAAAGTGAACCCTCACCCTAGCCCTTAATCTAGCTATATATTATACCGTACCCTAACCCAAATTCTAACCCTAGCCCTAAACCAAGGCCTAGCCCTAATACTAAATCTAGCTCTAATCCTAGACCTAATTTAGCCCTAACCCTACATCTAATCATATCCCTAGCCCTAAGACTAACTCTAACACTTGCCCTAGCCCTAGCCCTAGTTTTAACATTATACCTTACCATGACCTAAAGCCTAGCCCTAACCCTAGCCCCAAACTTAGCCCTAGCCCTAAACTTAGATCTAACCCTCACTCTAAATCTAACCCTAACCTAAAACCTAAACCTCACCCTAACACTAGCCCTAATCCTAATGCTAATTTGAAAATTATCCCTCACCATAGCCATAGGTTTCAAACAAAACTGAGCTACAGCTCTAATCCTAAACCTTAACCTAAACCAATCCCTAACACTATGCCTAGCCCTTACCGTAGCCCTAATTTGTGTCCTAAACCTAACCGTACAACTAATAATGACCCTGACTCTGATCCTAAAACTAACATTAGCTCTAGACACCACCCACACCCTAAACCTAACCCAAACACTAAACCTAGCCCTAACCCTAATCCTCAAACTAGCCCTAATCGTAATGCCAGGTCTTACATTAGCAATAGCCTTAACCCTAACACAAAACCTAGCCTTAATCTGAACACTAACCCTAGCTTTAACATTAACACTAACACTAACTCTAACCCTAACCCTAGCTCTAACCCTATCCCTTACCCTATGCCAACCCTCACCCTAATGCTACCCCAGTCCTAATCCTAAACCTTAGCCTACCCCAAACCCTAACTCTATTACTAATCCTAACCCTAGACCTCATTCTATCTCTAACACTAAGCCAAACCCTAAGCCTATCCCTGACCCTTATTCTGACCCTAAAACTAACCCTAGGTCTAAGCCTGACCCTAACCCTAAACCCTAAACACTAACACTAGCCCTCTGGGTAAACCTATACCTAAAACTAACCATAACATTAACACTAGACCTAAACTTAATACTAAATATAGCCATAACTCTAGTCATAGCCCTAAACAAAAACCTAGCTCCAGCATTAACAATAACCATTAGTCTAACACAATGACTAAGGATACCCCTAGAACTAACCCTAGTAAATTTGTGTTCCTAACCGAAAATCCAATGCTAACCTGAACACTGACCCTTACCCTAACACAAACCCTAGTTCTAAACCTTATCCTAACCCAAACCTTCCCTAACACTAGACTTATCCATAACCCTAACCTTTAAACTAGCCATAACCATAATCCTAGTTCTTACATTACCCATAGTCCTAACACTAACCTTAAATCTCCTCCCAAAACCTAGCCCTAAATGTAGCACTAAAACTAGCTGTAAGCCTAATCCTAACGTTAGCCCTAGCCCTAACCCTCACACTTGCCTTGCCCAATATCATAGAAATTTGAAGAAAACTAGGGCCAGCCTGGAGCTCTCTGTGTAGATGGAAGGCTCAGCTGTGTGGTTGCTCTCGGCTCAGTGGGAAGTCAGAAGTCTCGGCCACGCATGTGCTCTCAGCTCAGATGGAAGTCTCAGCCATGTGTGAGCTCTTGGCGCAGAGGGAAGTCTTGGCTGCAGTTTCGCTCTTGGCTCAGACAGAAGTCTCTGCTCTATAGGCGCTCTTGGTGCAGAGGAGAGGTAGCACAGAACACAGAGGCTTTGCTTGTGGGTCACCAGGCCAAGCTCTGGACACGGCCAAAGGTCACCCCAGAACCACCCACCTCACCAAACACCCTACACAGGTAACAGATGGAATGCATCTTAGAAAACCTTACTCACCATCTATCAGTGACCGTGGGTACCAGCTCAGTTCTGAGGCTGCTCAGGTACCCGGTTTCCAACTCCCCTACCTCCAGCTGTGATAACCCAAGATTTTTCTCACAAGCTTTTTTTTTTTTTTTTTTTTTTGGGGGGGGGTGTAACTATCAATGCAGAACAGCAACTGTACAGGTACCTGGTTTCGAACTCAGAGACTAAGAGTAGGGAGGCTCCAGGTAGAAGCTCAAGCCCTCTCAAACTGGCTACTGTGTCCACCACCCTTAGCACAGAGACTCAAGCTAGGAATAGACAACTCCACCTACTGGAAGAAAACAGAGTTCTGAGAGACTTTTCTATTTTCGCTCTTCTCATCTCTTCTCCTCTACCCTTCCCCCTCTGGCCCTCACAATCTCAACATACGTGAAACCAAGAACTTTGCATGAAATTGGACTTTAAGAACTGAATCACCAGAATTGTTCAATATAGAGGAATTGCATAGGCCAACCTCAACCCCCCCTTTATTTTATATTATGTTCATTCTCCCTTTCTTTCTTTCTTGTTTAATTTTTCTTTTTTCTTCCTTCCTCTATCCCACTTTCAACCTCCAAACTTTTACTATTTATACATAGGGTAATTTTATGAATACTGATAAGGAATTTGAATTTATACATTCTTCCATAAATTACCCCTGTCTATTCATTACAGTTCTCCTCCAATTTACTAAGATAGATTAATCTCATACCCTCACTCCTTTCCGCCATAACATAGCATCCTACCCCTGACCATCAGTTCTCTATACACCACCAGAAATGGTATGCCTTTTATGAAACTAATGACTATATTCTGAATAATAATTGAATCCAACATCTGTAGACATAGAATCTAAATATAAATGTATTTATAATGGTTAGGCTTAGGCTCGGCTTATGGTTAGATTTAGAGTTAGGATTTGATCTATGGTTAGGGCTAGGACTAAGGGTAGGGCAAGGGTTAGGACTAGGTTTAAGGTTAGGGTTATGGTTATGGTAAGGGATAGGGTTAGAACTAGTGATAGGCTAGTGTGAGAGTTAGAGTTAGGGCTAGGGCTAGGGTTATGTTTAGGGATAGGGCTAAGGTAGGGCTAGGTTTAGTGTTAGGTTTAGACCTCAGGTTAGGGTTAGAGTTAGGGTTATATGTAGAGTAACGGAGTAGGTTATAGCTAAGTTTTGGGCTAGGGCGAGGGTTAGTATTAGGGTTAGGGCTAGGGTTAGGGTTAGGTTTATGATTAAGACTAGTCTTAGGGCTAGAATTAAGGCTAGTGTCTTTGTTAGTGTTAAGGCTAGTATTAGAGCTAGGGCTAATGCCAGGTCTAGGGTTACATTTAGGGATAGATTTAGTGTTAGGTTTATGGCTTGGTCCAGTGTAAGGATTAGGTTTAGGGTAAGGGTAATTTTTAGAGCTAGAGTTATTATTAGGGCCAGTTTCAAGTTTAGGGTTTGGTTTATGTTAGAGGTAAGTTTTAGAGCTTGAATTAGCATTAGGTTTAGGGTGAGGGTTAATGACAGAATTAGGTTTAGGATTTAGATGTGGTTTAGTGTAATGGATAGTGTTAAGGTTAGGCCTAATGTTGAGCATAAGGGTTAGGGTTATAATTAGGGTAATGGATAGGGTTAGTCCTAAGATTAGGGTTAGATATGCATAGGACTAGGGTTTTTGTTTAGGTTAGGGTTAGGTTTATGTTTAGGGTTAAGGCTAGATTTAGGACTCAGATTAAGGCTAGGTTTTGGGTTAGGTTAGGGCTAGGGTTAAGGCTATGGGTAAGGTATGAAGTAGGGTTATGATTAGCACTAGTTATAGGGTTAGGGTTTGGGCTAGGTCTAGTGTTAGGGTTAGGTTTATGGTTATGACAATATTTAGAGCTAGATTTAGTGTTATGGTCAGAGTCAGTGTCCATATTACTTTTCAGGTTAGATTTAAGACTGGAATTAGATATAGGTGTAGGGCTAAGTGTAAGGTTAGGGTTTGGTTTAGGTTAAGGGTTAGGATTAGGGCTATGACTCGTTTTTTTTGTTTTTTTTTAGGGCTAGGGGTAGGGTTAGGGCTAGTTTTAAGATTAGTTTTAGGGTTAGGGCTAGTGTTAGTGTGAGGTTTAGGCTTAGGTTTAGGGTTAGATTTAGAGTTAGGTTTAGATCTAGGGTTTGAGGTAGGGTGAAGGATAGGGCTAGTGTTAGAGCTAAGTTTAGGGCTAGGTTTAGGGTGATGGTAAGGGATTGGTTTAGAACTCGCTATAGGGCTAGCGTGAGAGTTTGAGTTAGTCTTAGGGCAAGGGTTAGTGTTAGGGTTAGGCCTAGGGTTAGGGCTAGGGTTAATGTTAGGTTTAGGGTTAGGGTTAGGTTTAGGGTAAGGGTTGGGATTACAGCTAGTTTTATGGCCTGGGTGAGGGTTATAATTAGGGTAAGTGTTAGGTTTATGATTAAGGTGAAGTTTATGTCTAGGATATGGGCTAAGCTTTGTGTTAGGGGTAGAATTAGGATTAGAGCGAGGGCAAAAGTCAGGTCTAGGGTTACAGTTAGGGATAATTTAGGGTTAGGTTTATAGCTAGGTCTATTTTAAGGGTTAGGTTTATGGTTAGGGTCTAGGGTTAGGTTAAGGTTTAGGTTTAGGGCTCGAATTAGCATTATTGTTAAGGATAGTGTAATGATAGTTTTAGGTTTAGGGTTCAGGTTAAGTGTAGGGTAATTTATAGGGTTAAGGTTAGGTATAGGATTAGGGTTTGGCCTAGGGTTAGCATAAGGATTAGGGTTATCATTAGATTAATGGATAGGTTAGAGCTAGGGTTAGGGATAGGGTTATGCTAAGGATTAGGTCTAGGCTTAGGTTTAGGCTTAGGGTTAGTTCTATGGTTAGGATAAGGATTAGCTTTAGGGTTAAAGCTAGGGTAGACCTTGGATTAGGGCTAGGTTTTGCAATAGGTTAGGGCTACAGCTAATGCAAGAACTTGTTATGATTCAGGCTAGTTTTAGGGTTAATGTTAGGGCTAGGTATAGTTTTAGAGTTAGGTTTAGGGTTGGGGTGGTGTTTAGAGCTAGGGTTACTTTTAGTATTAGGGTCAGTGTTCAAGTTAGTGTTATGGTTAGAATTAAAGCCAGAATTAGGTGTAGGGGAAGAGTTAGTGTTTGGCGTAGGCTAAGGTTATTGTTAGGGCTATGTCTAGGTTTTTCATTAGGTCTAGGGTTCGAGCTTTGGCTAGATTTATGATTAGGTTTAGGTCTAGGGCTAGTGTTAGGGTTAGGTTTAGGTATAAGTTTACCAGAAGGGCTACTGTTAGTGTTCAGTAAAGGGTTAGGTTCAGGTTTAGACCTACAATTAGTTTTAGGGTCAGAGTTAGGGTTAGGATTTGGGTTATGGTTAGAGCTAGAATGAGTGCTAGTGTGAGGACTTAGTAATAGGGTTAGGGTTTGTGTTAGGTTAAGGATTAGGGTTAGCATTAGGGTTAGGGTTTGGCTTAAGGTAAGTTATAGGGTTGGAGCTAGGGTTGGGGCTTGGAATAGGGCAAGGTTTCGGTTAAAGCTAGGTTTAGGGCTTGGATTAGGTCTAGTATTGTGTTAGGTTTAGGGCTAGGCAATGACTAATGTAAGAACTAGGGTTACAATTAGGGTGAATTTTGGGGTTATGGTTAGGGGTTAAACCTCTAGTGTTAGGATTAAGTTTAAGGTTAGGGTGATATTTAGAGTGAGTGTTAGTGTTAGGTTAATAGTCAGGGTTAGAGTTAATTTTAGAGTTAGGGTTAGAATTCCAAATAAGGCTAGGGTTACTGTAAGGGTTTGGTTTAAGGTTAGTGTGGTGTTCAAAGCTAGGGTGGATGTTAGCATGTGAGTCAGAGTAAGGATTAGTATTCAGGTTAAGGTTAGGACTCGTATTAGGGCTTGAGTTAGGTCTAGGTGTAGTACTAGCATTTGGTTTAAGTTAAGTTTTAGTGTTAGGGCTATTACTCGGTTTTGTTTTACTGCTAGGGTTAGGTTTAGGGCTAGTTTCATGATTAGTGTTAGGGTTAGTGCTAGTATTAATGTTACGCTTAGGCTTAGGCTTAGTGTTAGAGTTAGAGTTAGAGTTAGAGTTAGATCTAGGGTTAGGACTAGAAATAAGGATTAGGCAAGTGTTATGGCTAGGTTTATGGCTATGTTTAGGGCTTGGGTTAGGGTTAAGTTAAGGGATATGGTTAGAACCAAGGATAGGGCTAGTGTGAGAGTTAGAGTTAGTCTTAGGGCTATGGTTAGTGTTAGAGTTAGGGATGGGGTTAAATTAGGGCTAGGATTAGGTCTAGGGTTAGTGTTCAGCTTAGGTCTAGTGTTATGGTTATGTTTATAATTAAGTTTAGGTTATGGGATGGTGTTATAACTAGATTTAGTGGGAGGGTGAGGGTTAGAATTAGATTAGGGCTATGGTTAAGGTTAGGGTTATAATAATGGCTAGGTTTAGGGCTAGGATGAGGGCTAGGGTTTGTTTTAGGTTTAGGGCTAGGATTAGGGCTATGGTTAATATCAGGTCTTGGGTTATGTTTAAAGATAGTTTTAGTGTTAGGTTTATGGCTACATGTAGTGTAATGGTTAGTTTTATGGTTAGGGTCAGGGTTAGAGCTAGAACTATTTTTACAGTCAGGGTCTCAGTCAGGGTTTGGGATAGGTTAAGTTTTAAAGTTAGTGTTCAAATTAGCATTAGGGTTAGGTTACGTTAATGATAGGGTGAGGTTTAGAGTCTAGGTTTGGGTAGGGTATTGGAATGGGTTAGGATTAGGGATAGGGTTAGGTTTAGGACTAGATATAGCATTAGAGTTAGGGTTCTCTTTATGGCAATGAATAGGGTTAGAGCTAGGGCTAGGGCTAGGGTTATGTTTATGATTAGGGCTAGGTTAGGGTTAGGATTAGGGTTAAAACTTGAGTTATGGCTTGGATTAGGGCTAGGTTTTGTGTAAATTAGTGCTAGAGTTAGGGTTATGGATAATGTAAGTACCAGGGTTATGTTTAGGGCTAAATTTGGGGTTAGAGTTAGGGTTATGTCTAGTCTTAGGTTTAGGTGTAGGATTAGGGTTATATTTAGAGCTAGGGTTAGTGTTATGGTCAGAGTTAGGGTCAGAGTTAGTTTTAGTGTTCGGATTAAAACTCAAATTAGGGCTTGGGTTAGGGTAATGGTTTGGTTTAGGTTAAGGTTTAGGGTTACGGCTATTGTTCAGTTTTGTTTTAGGGCTAGGGCTAGGGTTAGGGTTAGTTTTAGGATTAGCATTAGGGTTAGGGCTAGTGTGAGAGTTAGAATTAGTGATAGGACTAAAATTAGATTTAGGGTTTGGGATAGGGTTAAATTAGGGCTAGGATTTGGGCTAGGTTTAGTGTTTAGCTTAGGCCAGCAATAGGGTTAGGGTAAGGTTTAAGTTTAGGATAAAGAATGGTGTTATAGCTAGGTTTAGACGTAGGGGGAGGGTTAGAGTTTAGGGTTAAGGCTAGGGTCGGAGTTAGGGTTATTATTAAGGCTAGGTTTAGGACTAGGATGAGGGATAGTGTTCATTTTAGATTCAGGGCTAGGATTAGTGCTAGGGCTAATATCAGGCTAGGGTTATGGTTAAAGATATTTTTAGGGTTAGGCTTATGGCTACATGTAGTGTAAGGTTTAGGTTTAGGGTAAGGGTCAGGTTTAGAGCTCAGGGAATTATTAGAATTAGGATTTGGCTTAGGTAAGGATTTAGGTTTACGGCTCAAATTAGCATTAGTGTTAGGGTTAGGGTATACTTAGGATTTGTTTTAAGGTTCAGGTTTGGTTTAGAGAAATTGATACAGTTAGCTTTAGAGATAGGGCTAGGGTTAGGCTTAGGGTTAGCATTAGGGTAAGGGTTATGGTTAGGGTAATTGATAGGGTTAGAACTAGAGGTATGGTTAGAAATATGCCTTGAGTTAGGGTTAGAGTTAGTGTTAGAACTAGTTTTAGGGTTAAGTTTAGGGTTATGTTTAGCATAATGGTTAGGTTCTGTGCTAGGGTTAGGGCTATGTTTAGGGTTAATTCTAGGGATAGCATTACAGTAGTTTTAGGTTTATATTGGTGTTCTGAAGTAGATGAGTGTTAGGATATAAGTCAGGTAAAGGGTTAATTTTAAGATTATGACTTTAATTTGGACTTTAATTAGGGCTAGGGTTAGAACTAGGTGTAGTGCTAGCGTTTGGTTTATGTTAAGATTAGTGTTAGTCCTGTTGCTCGGGTTTGTTTTAGTGCTATGATTAGGGTTAGGGCTAGTTTTATGATTAGCTTTAGGGTTAGGGCTAGGGTTATGGTTAGGTTTAGGTTTAAGGCTAGATTTAAGGGTTAGGGTTAGGGCTAGGTTTTGTGTTAGGTTTAATGCAACAATTAGGGCTAGGACTAATGTCAGGTCTAGGTTTATAGTTAGTGATATTTTTAGGATTAGGTTTATCGCAAGGTCAAATTAAAGTGTTATGTTTAGGGAAAGGGTCAGATTAAGATCTGGGGTATTATTAGGGTCAGGGTCAGGCTTGGGGTTTGGGTTTGGTTAAATTTTAGCGTTAAGGCTCAAATTAGCATTAAGGTTAGAATTAGGGTTGGGGTAATGGATAGTGTTAGGTTTCGGGTTAGGTTTGGTTTAAGGTAATGGATATGGTTAGGGTTTGTGATAGGTTTAGGGTTAGGCCTAGGGTTAGCATTATGGTGATAATTATCATTAGGGTAATTTATAGGTTTAGACCTAGGTTACGGCTAGCATAATGGTTAGGATTAGGGCTAGAGTTAGCGTTAGTGTCAGGGTTAGGGTGAGGGTTACACTTAGGATTAGATTTAGGGTACGGTTTAGGGTTTGAGCTAGAAATTTTGCTATGGCTAAGATTAATTTATGGTTTGGTCTAGGGTTGTGGTCATGGTTAGTGTAATGGTTAGGGCTAGGGTTATCATTAGGGTTAGGGTAATAGGTTTAGATGTCAGGTTAAAGATAATTTTAGGCATAGGTTAGCATTAGGTTTAAGTTTAGGATTAGGGTTAGCATTTGAGCTATCTTAGGTTTAGGGTTAGGGTTAGGTTAGGTTCACTGTTAGGTCTAGGTTTAGGTTTATGTTGAGGGTTAGGGTAGGTTTACCTTTTGGTCTAGTGTTATCATTAGGGTTAAGTTTAGGGTTAGAGTAAGGGATAGGGTTCAAGCTAGGGTTAGGGCTTGGGTTAAGTTTAGGATTAGGACTGGTTTGGTTTTAGGGTTTGACCTTGGGTTAGTGTTATGGTTAGATAAAGTGTAAGGGTTAGGGATTGAGCTAGTTTTAATGCTAGGGTATGGGTTAGGTTTACAGTCTGGGCTAGGGTAGATTTACAGTTAGGTTAAGGGCTAGGGTAGCATTACTTTTAGGGTTATTGTTATCATAATGGATAGAATTAGAGCTAGGGTTTGGGCTATCGTTAGAGTTAGGATTAGGGCTACGTTTAGGTTGAGGTTTAGGTTTGGGCTAGGGTTATTTTATGGTAAGGTTTAGTGTTTGAGCTAGGGTTAGGGCTAGAACGAGGGTTAGGGTTAGGGTTAGGGCTAAGTTTAGGTTTAGAGTTATGCTTAGGGTTAGGTTTAGGGCTGTAATTCAGGCTGGGTTTTGTGTGAGGTAAAGGGCTACTGTTAGGTATATGGGTAATGTAAGAGCTAGAGTAATGATTATGGCTATATTTAGAGTTCATCTAGTTTTAGGGTTAGTTTTTGGCATAGAATAAGGTTTAGAGCTACAGTTTTTGTTAGGGTAAATGTCAGGGTACAGGTTAGGATTAGGTTTAGGATAAGGTCCAGAATGAGGACTAGGGTTAGGTCTAGGGGTAGACTTAGTGTTTGGTTTAAATTAAGGGTTATTGTTAGGGCTAAGGCTAGGGTTATGGCTATATTTAGGATTACATTTAGGTCTAGGGCTAGTGTTATTGTTAGTTTTAAGTTTAGGGTTAATGGTAGGGCTAGTGTTAGTTTTTGGATAAGGGTTAGGGGCAGGTTTGAACCTAGGTTTAGTGTTAGGGTCAGAATAAGGGTCAGGGTTAGAGTTAGGGTGTGGGTTAAGTTTAGAGCTAGAATGAGGTTTAGGATTAGGACTAGTAATAGAGTTAGGGTTTGGGGTAGGCATAGAGTTAGTGTTAGGACTAGGGTAGCAATAGGGTGATGGTTTTACTAAGTATAAGAAATAGAGTTAGAACTAGGACTAGGACTAGGTATAGGTTAGGGTTAGAGCCAATGTTAGGATTAGGTTTAAAACTAGGGTTAGGCCTTGGATTAGGTGTAGGTTTTGTGTTAGGTTTAGGACTGTGGCTAATTTAAACTGGCATTACAATTAGGGCTAGTTTTAGTGTTAGGTTTAGGGCGAGGTCTAATGTGAGGATTAGGTTTATGGATAGGGTGATGTGTAGAGCTATGGTTAGTATTAAGGTCAGAGTCAGTGTTAGTATTAGTTCTAGGGATAGGGTAAGGACTCGAATTAGGGCTAGGGTTAGGGAAAGCTGTAGGGTTAGGCTTAAGGTCAGTGAAATGGCTCAGTTTTGCTTTAGATCTAGGGCTTGGGTTGGGGCTAGTTTTCAAATTATCATTAGGGTTACGGCTAGTGTTAGGGTGTGGTTCAGGCTTAGGTTTAGTGTTAGATTTAGAGTTAGGGTTAGATCTAGGTTTAGGGCTACAGCAAAGGATAGGGCTAGGGTTAGGGCTAGGATTTGAGTTATTATAAGGGGTAGAATTAGAACTAGGATTAGGGCTAGGGCGAGAGTTAGAGTTAGTGTAAGGATTAGATTTAGGGTTAGAATTAAGTCTTTATTAGAGCTAGAATTAGAGCTAGGGTTCGTATTAAGGCTGAGCCTAGGTTCTAGGTTTATGGTTTGGGTTATGGTTATGGATATGGTTAGGTATGATATTATAGCTAGATTAGAACTAGGGCGAGGGTTAAAATTAGGTTTCTGTCTATGGCAGGGTTAGGTTTAGGATTAAGGCTAAGATTAGTCCTAGGATTAGGGCTAGAGTTTGTTTTAGCGTTAGGGATTCATTATGGCTACAGCTAATGTTAGGTCTAGGCTTATGGTTAGAGATAGTTTCAGGGTTAAGATCATTAATGTTAGGATTAGGTTAACGGATATGATTAGGTTTAGGGTTCAGGTTAGGTTTAGGGTAATGTATAAGTTTAGGGTTAGGAATAGGTTTAGGGTTATCCTAGGGTTAGCATTAGGGTTAGGATTAGGATTAGGGTAATGGATAGGGTTACAGCTTGGGTTAGGGCTAGGTTTTTGGTTTGGATTAAAGCTAGGTTTAGGGTTAGGTTTTGGGATACGTCAGCGGTTAATGTTAGGGTTAGGGTTAGGTTTAGGGTAAGGTTTAGGGCTAGAATTAGGGTTATGGTTAGGGTTAAAGGTAGTGTTACGGCTCCGATTCTGGATAGGTTTGGGCTTAGGTTAGGGTAAGGTTTAGGGCTACAGCCAATATAAGAACTAGGGTTATGATTAGAACTAGTTTTAGGGTTAGGGTTAGGGCTAGGTCTAGGGTTAGGTTTAGGTTTAGGTTTTGAGTGATGTTTAGAGCTAGGGTTAGTGTTAGGGGCAGAGTCAGGGTCAGGGTTTGTTTTAGGGTTAGGGATAGGATTCGAATTAGAGCTTGGTTTAGGGCTAGGTGTAGGCTTAGGGTTTGGTTTATGTTAAAGGTTAGGGTTAGGGCTATGGAAAGATTGTTTTGTAGGGCTAGGGCTAGGTTAGGGCTAGTTTTAGGACTAGCATTAGTGTTATAGCTAGTGTTAGTGAAAGGTTTAGCTTGGGTTTAGTGTTATATTTAGAGTTAGGGTTTGATATAGGATTAGGGCTAGAGCTAGGGTTAGGGCTAATGTAAAGGCAAGTGATAGGATTATGGTAAGGGATAGGGTTAGAACTAGAAATAGGGCTAGGACGAGAGTTAGAGTTAGTCAGGGCTAGGGTTAGGTTAGGTTTAGGGCTAAATTAGGGCTAGGATAAGGTCTAGTGTTTGTATTAGGGTTAGGCCTAGTTTAGGCTTAGGTTTAGGTTTAGGGATAGGGTTAGGATTAGGGGAAGGGATAGGGTTTAAGCTAGAGTTAGGGCTAGGTCAAAGGTTAGAATTTCAGTTAGGACTGGGGTTATGGATTGATTTAGTAATAAGGCTAGGTTTAGGTCTAGGTTGATGGCTAGGGTTTGTTTTAGGGTTATGGCAAGAATTAGGGGTAGGGCTAGTGTCAGGTCTAGGCTTACATTAGGCATAGATTGAGCGTTAGATTTATGGCTAGGTCTAGTGTAAGGTTTCGGGTTAGGGTTTAGGTTTAGACTTGAATTAGCATTAAGATTTGGTTAGGATAATGATAGGTTTTGGTTTAGGGTTCATGTTAGGTGTAGGGTAATTGATAGGGTTAGAGTTAGCAAAATGGTTATGGTTAGGCCTAGGGTTAGCCTTAGGGTTATGGTTGTGCTCAGGTTAAGGAATAAAGTTAGGGCTAGTGTTATGGTTATTATTAGGTCTATAGTTAGGTTTAGGCCTAGGGTTAGGGTTAGGTTTAGGTTTAGGGTATGGTTTAGAGTTTGAACTATGGTTAGCACTAGGGCAAGGGTTAGGTTTAGGGTTAGGTCTAGGTTATATTTATGGTTAAGTTCAAGGTTAGTGTTAAGATTAGGGCAAGGGTTATCATTAGGTTTAGGGTATTGGATAGGGTTTGATGTCGTGTTAGGGTTAAGATTAGTTTTAGGCTTAAGGTTATGGTTAGGGATTGGTTTAGTGTTAGGTTTAGGGTAATGGTTAGTGTTTGAGCAAGGGTTAGCTCTATGACAAGGGTTAGGTTGATGGTTATGTCTAGGGTTAGGGTTAGGTTAGATATAGGGTAAGGTCTAGGGTTATCATCAGAGTTAGGGTTAGGGTTAGGGTAATGGGTATGTTTAGAGCTAGGGTTAGAGCTAGGGTTATCATTAAGTTTAGGGTTAGAGTTAGGGTAATATGTAGGCATAGAGCTAGGGTTAGGGATAGGGTTAAGGTTAGTATTAGGGCTAGGGTTTAGGTTAGGTTTAGGCCATGGTTTAGTGTTAGGGCTAGGTTAAGTTTAAGGCTCAGGGATTGAGCTAGGGTTTGGACTAGGGTGAGGATTAGGGTTAGAGTCAGTTTGAGGGTTAGGGCTAAGGTTAGCATTAGGGTTATGGTTAGGGTTAAGGTAATGGATAGAGTTAGATGTAGGTTTTGGCCTATGGTGATGGCTAGTTTCAGTGTTAATGATATGGCTAAGTCTAGTGTTAGGGATATCTGTTTTTTTAGGATAAGGTTTAGAGCCAGGGTTTGTGTTAGGGTAAGGGTCAGTGTTCAGTTTAGGGTTAGGTTTATTGTTAGGGCCAGCATTAGGACTAGGGTTTGGTCTAGGGGTAGGGTTAGTGTTTGGGTTAGGTTAAGGGTTATTATTAGGGTTAGGACTAAGTTTTTGTTTAGCGCTAGGCCTAGAGTTATCACTAGATAATAGATTAAGTGTAGGTCTAGGTCTAGTGTTAGTGTAAGGTTTAGTTATAGGGATACAGGTAGTGCCAATGTTAGGGGTCGGTTCAGGGTTAGGGTCAGGTTTAGACGTATGGTTAGTGTTAGGGTCAGAATAAGGGTCAGGGTTAGTGTTAGGGTTTGGGATAGTGATAGAGCTGGATTGAGGATTAGGGTTAGGACTAGAAATAGAGTTAGGTTTTGGGTTCAGTTAAGAATTAAGTTTAGGACAAGAGTAGCTTTAGTGTTATAGTCTGGCTTAGGGTAAGAGATAGGGTTAGCACTAGTGTTAGGGCTAGGGTTAGAGTTAGGGTTATAGCTAGGGTTAGATTTAGGATTATGGTTAAAGCTAAGGTTAGAGCTTGGATGAGGTCTAGGCTAGGTTTTGTGTTAGCTTTAGGGCTACGGCTAATGTAAGAACTAGGGTTACAATTAGGGCCAGTTTTAGGGTTAGTGTTACATCTAGGTTTTGTGTTGGGTTAGGTTTAGTGTTAGGGTTATGTTTAGGGTAATGGATAGGTTAGGGTGGTTAGGGTTAGCGAATGTGTTAGGGTTAGACCAAGGGTTCGCATTAGGGTTAGGATTAGTGTTAGGGTTAGGGTAATGGATAAGGTTAGAGCTAGGGTTAGGGCTAGGGTTATGGTTAGTGTTAGTGTTGGGGTTAGTGTTAGGCTTAGAGATAGTGCAAGGACTAAAGTTAGGGTTAGGTTTAGGGTAAGGGTTAGGACTTTGTTTAGGTTTAGAGTTAGGGTTAAAGCTAGGGTTGGGGCTTGCATTAGGACTAAATTTTGGGTAACATTAGGGCTAGTATGAGGGATATGGCTAATGTTAGAACTAGAGTTATGATTAGGGCTAATTTTAGGGTTACGGTTTGGGCTAAGTCTAGTTTTATGGTTAGGTTTAAGTTCAGGGTGATGTTTTGAGCTAAGGTTAGTGTTAGGTTCAAAGTCAGGGTCAGGGTTAGTTTTAGTGTTGGCGATAGGACTCGAATTAGGGGTAGGATTAGGGCTAGATGTAGGGTTAGGTTTTGGTTTAGGTTGAGGGTTAGGGTTATTGCTATGACTTGTTATGTTTTAGGGGTAAGGATAAAGTTAAGGGTAGTTTTATAATTAATCTTAGTATTATTGCTAGTGATAGGGTGAGTTTAGGCTTAGGGGTACATTTAGTGTTAAGGTTAATTATAGGGTTAGGGCTATAGCTAGGGTTGTGGCTAAGGTTAGGTCTAGTGTTTGGCTAATTGTAAGTGATACAGTTAGAACTAGGAATAGAGCTAGGGCGATAGTTAGAGTTAGAAGTAAGACTAGAATTAGTGTTAAGTTTAGGGATAAATTAGGGTTAGGAATATGTCTAGGATTGGTGTTAGGTTTACGCCTATGGTTAGGGCTATGTTTATGATTAGGAATAGGGTTAGGTTTAGGGGAAGGGATTGGGTTATAGCTAGGTTTATGTCTAGGATGATGATTAAAATTAGGTTTAGGTATAGGGTTAGATTTGTGTTAGAATTAAGGCTAGATTTTGGGTTAGGATGAGGGCTAGGGTTTGTGTTAGGGTTAGGGCTAGATTTAGGGATAGGGATAATGTCAGGTTTAGGGTTACGGCTATGGATAGTTATAGGGTTAGGTTCATGGCTAGGTCTAATGTTAGGTTTAGGGTAAGGCCTCGGTAAAGAGCAAGTTGTATTTTTAGGGTAAGAGTCAGGTTTCGGGTTTGTGTTAGGTTAATTATTAGGGTTAGGCCTCAAATTATCATTAGTGTTAGAATTAAGGTTAGGTTTATGGATAAGTTTAGGTGTAGGATTCAGGGTAAGATTAGGGTAATTGGTAGGTTTAGGGTTAGTGATAGGGTTAGACTTAGGCCTAGGGTTAGCATTTGGGTTAGGGTTATTGTTAGGGTAATGAACAGCATTAGATCTAGGGTTAGGGCTAGGGTTTTGGATAGGATTAGGCCTAGAGTTAGGGTTAGGGCTAGGCCTAGGGTTAGGGTTTCGGTTAGGTTTAGGGTACAGGTTAGATATTGAGCTAGGAATAGTGCTATGGTGAGGGTTAGATTTAGGATTATGTCTATGGTTAGATTTAGGTAAGGTTAGGGTTAGTTTTAGGGTTAGGGCAAAGGTTATCTTTAGAGTTAGATTAATGGATAGCGTTAGATGCCAGGTTAGGTTTAGGGGTAGTTTTAGCTTTAGGGTTACTGTTAAGGTTAGAGCTAAGATTATCATTTGAGTTAGGGTAATGGATAGGGTTAGATGTCAGGTTAGGGTAAGGGGTAGTTTTAGGTTTAGGGTTAATGTTAGGGTTTGGGCCATAGATAGTGTTAGAGTCAGGGTTAGGGTTTTATCTAGGGTTAAGGCTATGATGAGGGTTAGGTTTAGGGTTAGGTCTAGAATTAGGTTTACAATTAGGATTGGAGCTAGGTTTATCATTAGGGCTAAGGTTCAGTTTAGGGTAATGTACAATTTTAGAGATAGTATTAGGGCTAGTGTTAACATTATGATTAGGGCTAGGATTAGCATTAGGTTTAGGGCTAGGGCTAGGGTTATGTTTAGGGTTCGGTTTTCGGTTTTATCTAGGGTTGGGTCTAAGGCGAGGGTTAGTGTTAGCGTGAGGGTTAGGCTTACGGTAAGGGATAAGGTTAGGTTAGAGTTAGGGTTACGCTTTGGGCTAGATTTAGTCCTAGGATTAGAGCTATGTTTTGTGTTAGGTTTAGAGCTAGTTTTAGTGCTATGGTAATGTAAGGGTTATGTTTACAGTTATGGCTAGGTCTAGTGTAAGGTTTAGGTTTCTGTTAGGGTCAGTTTTATAGCTAGGGTTAGTGTTAGTGTCAGGGTCTGTGTTTGGATTAGGGTTAGGGTTAGGGCTAGAGCCAGAATTAGGATTGGTTATGCCTAGAGATAAGGTTAGTGTTTGGCTTAGGTTAAGGGTTTCCATTAGAACTAGGGCTAGTTTTTTGTTTAGGTCTTGGTTAAAGATATGGCTAGATTTATGATTAGGTTTGATCTAGGGCTAGTATTATGGTTACGTTTAGATATAGGGTTACAGGTAGGGCTAGTGTTAGGGTTTGGTTTAGGTTCAGGGTCAGAATAAGGGTCAGGGTTAGGGTTAGATTTTGGGTTATGATTATAACAAGAATGAGGGCTAGGGTTAGGACTAGTAATAGGGTTAGGGTTTGGGGTAGACTAAGGATTAGTTTTTAGGACTAGGGTTAGCATAGTGTTGGGGTTTGGCTATAACCTCTATAAGGTTAGAGCTAGGGTTAGAGCAAGGGTTCAGGTTAGGGTTAGGGATAGTGTTAGGGTTAGGGTTAGTGTGAAAGCTAGGTTTAGGTATCAGATTTGGACTAGGTTTTGGTTAGCATTATGTTTAAGGTTACGGCTAATGTATGATCTAGGTTTATGATTAGAATTAGTTTTAGAATTAGGGTTAGGACCTGGTCTAGTGTTAGGTTAAGGTTTAGGTTTAGGGTGATGTTTAGAGGTAGGGTTAGTGTTAATTTCAGAGACAGGTTTAGGGGTAGATTTAGGTTTAAGATTAGGACTCAAATTAGGGCTAGGCTTAGGGCTAGATATAAGGTTAGGGTTTGGCTTAGTAAAAGTTTAGGGTTAGTGTTATGGCTCAGTTTGTTTTAGGTCTAAGCCTATGGTTAGGGCCTGTTTTAGGATTAGGGTTAGGGTTAGGGCTAGTGTTAGGGTTAGGTTTAGTTGTAAAATTAGGGTTAGATTTAGAGTTAGGTTTAGATCTAGGGTTAGAGCAAAATGTAAGGTTAGTGCCAGGGTTATTCTAGGCTATGGCTAGGAAAAAGATTATGGTAAGTAATAGGGTTAGAATTAGAGCTAGGGCTAGGGCAAGTGTTATAGTTAGTCTTAAAGCTAGGATTAGGGTTAGGTTTAGGATTAGGGCTAGGGTTAGTGTTACTGTTCATCCTAGGATTAAGGTTAAGGCTCGGTTTAATGTTAATGTTAAGGTTTAGGTTAGGTTTAGGGTAAGAAATGCAGTTATAACTAGGTTTAGGGCTAGGGAAGTGGTTAGAATTAGGGTTAGGGTTATGATTAAGGCTACGTTTTATTCTAGGATAAGAGCTAGTGTTTGAGTTTGGGTTAGGGATAGGATTAGGGTTAGGGCTATTGTCAGGTCTAGGGTTACATTAGAGATAGGTTTCATTTTTTTTATGGTTAGGTCTAGTGTAAGGGTTAGATTTAGGGTAAGGGTCAAGTTTCAACCCTGTGTATTATTAGGGTCCATATTTGGCTTAAGGTTTGGTTTAGGTTAATGTTTAAGTTTAGGACTCGGATTAGCATTAGGGTTTGAGTTAGGGTTAGGGTAATGAATAGGCTTAGGTTTAGGGTTTAGGTTAGTTTTGGAATGGATAGGTTTAGGGATTGCGATAGGGTTAAGCCTAGGAATAGCATTAGGGTTAGGACTGTGGTTAGGGTAGTGGATAGAATTAGAGCTAGGTTTATGGCTAGGTTTATGGTTATGATTAGGATTAGGATTAGAATAGTTGATATGATTAGAGCTATGGTTAGGGCTATGGTTAGGATTAAAGTTAGTGTTAGGTTTGGGTTTGGGATACAGCTAGGGTTATGTTAAGGGTAAAGGTTAGGCTTTGAGCTAGGGTTAGGTCCACAGCTAGGCTCAGGGTTAGGTTTAGGGCTAGGGTTAGGTTAAGGATTACACTTAGGGCTATGTTCAAGCCTAAAATTAGGGCTAGGTTTTGTGTTACTTTAGGCCTATGGTTAGGGCCATGGGTAATGTAAGAGCTAGGGTTATGATTAGGGCTAGTTTTAGGGTTAGGGTTATGGCTAGGTCTAGTATTATGATTAGGTTGTGTTTAGAGTGAGCTTTGGAGCTAGGATTATGTTAGGGTCAGGGCCAGGGTTCAGGTTAGCGTTAGTGTTGGGTTTAGTGCCAGAATTAGGACTAGGGTTAGGTCTAGAGGTAGGGTTAGTGTTTGGGTTAAGTTACGGGTTATTGTTAGGGCTAGGGCTAGGTTGTTGTTCAGGTCTAGGGCTAGAGATATGGCTAGATTTAGGATTAGGTTTAAGACTAGGGCTAGTGTTAGGTTTAGGTTTAAGTATATGATTACTGGTAGGGCTAATGTTAGGGTTCGGTTTTGGTTTAGGGTTAGGTTTATACCTGCTGTTAGTATTAGGGTATTATATTAGGGTATTAGTATTAGGGTCAGAATAAGTGTCAGGGTAAGGGTTTGGGTTTGGGTTAGACCTGGAACGAAGGTTAGGTTTAAGCCTAGTAATAGGGTTAGGGTTTGGGTTAGGCTGAGAATTAGGGTTAGGACTAGGTTTAGCATTAGGTTTAGGGTTTAGCTTAAGGTCATGGATAGGGTAAAACTAGGGTTAGATCTAGGGTTAGGTTATGAATTAGGGCTAGTTTTAGGGTTAGGGTTAAACTAGGGTTAGCACTCAGCTTAGGGCCAGGTTTTGGGTTAGTTGGGGCTAGTGTTAGGTCTACAACTAATGTATAAACCAAGGTTATTATTAGGGCTACTTTTTGGGTAAGTGTTATGGCTAGATCATGTGTGAGGTTTAGGGTTACCATTTTCGTGATGTTTAGAGCTAGGGTTAGTGTTAGGGTCAGGGTCAGTGTTCGGGTTATAGTTAGAGTTAGCGTTAAACCCAGATTTATCACTAGAGTTAGGTCTAGGGGTAGGATTAGTGTTTGTTTTAGGTTAAGGTTTTTCATTAGGGCTAGGGCTAGGTTTTTGTTTAGGTGTAGGGCTAGACATATGGCTAGAGTCAGGATATGTTTTAGGTCTAGGGCTAGTGTTAAGTTTAGGTTTAGGTATAGGTTTATTGCTAGTGGTAGTGTTAGGGTTTGGTTTATGTTTAGGGTCAGGTTTAGACATACTGTTCCTGTTAGGGTCAGAATAAGTGTCAGGGTTAGGTTTAGGGTTTGGGGTTATAGTTAGAGCTAGAATGAGGGCTAGGGTTAGGACTAGTAATAAGTTGAGGATTTGGGTTAGGCTATAGATTTGGGTTATGTTTTTGGCTATATTAAGTGTAAGTGTTAGGTTTCAGGTAGGGGCCAAATTTAGAACTTGGGGTATTATCAGGGTCAGCTTCAGGTTTAGGGTTTTTTTTAGGTTAGGGTTTAGGGTTAGGGCTCGAATTAGCATTAGGGTTTGGTTTAGGGTTCAGGTTAGATTTAGCATAATGGATAGGATTACGGTTGGGGATAAGGTTAGATTTAGGCACAGGGTTAGCATTATACTTAGGGTTATGTTTAGGGTAATTGATAGTGTAGGCTAAATTTAGGGCTAGGGTTATGGATAAGATAAGGGCTAGGGTAAGTGTTAGGGTTTTGGGTTTGTTTTGTGTTAAATTTAGGGATAGAATTACGGCTAGGGCAAATGTCAGGTCTAGGATTTTGGCTAGCATTAGTTTAGGGTTAGGTTTATGGCTAGGTCTAGTATAAGGATTAGGTTTAGTGGTAGGTTCAGGATTATAGCTAGGTATATTATCATGGGAAGGGGCAGAGTTAGGGTTTGGGTTGGGTTAAGGTTTAGGGTTAGGGCTTGAATTAGCATTAGGCCTAGAGTTAGGGTAATGATAGGATTAGGTTTAGGGTTCAGGTTAGGTTTAGGTTAATGAAATAGGTTAGGGTTAGGGACAACTTTAGGGTTAGGCCTAGGGTTACCTTAGAGTTATGGTTATGATTAGGATAATGGATAGGGTTAGAGCTAGTGATAGGGCTAGGGTTATGGTTAGAATTCTGGCTAGGGTTAGGGTAAAGTTTTTGACTATGTTCTGGGTTAGGGTTAGGTTTAGGGTTACATTTAAAGCTAGGGTTAAGGCTCAGATTAGGGCTTGGTTTGGGGTTTGATTAGGGCTAGGATTAGGGCTATTGTAATGTATGAACTAGTGTTGCAATTAGTGCTAGTTTTAGGGTTAGGGTTAGGGCTTGGTCTAGTGTCATGGTTAGGTTTAGAGTTAGGGTGATGTTTAGAGCAAGAGTTATTGTTAGGGTTAGTGTCAGAGTCAGGGTTAGGTTAAGAGTTAGTGTTAGAACTCAAATGAGGGCTAAAGTTAGTAGTAGTTGTATGGTTATGTTTTGGTTTAAGTTAAAATGCTCAGTTTTGTTTTAGTCCTATGGTTAGGGTTAGGGCTAGTGTTAGTGTTATGCTTAAGCTTAGTGTTAGGGTTAAATTTGGAATTAGGGTTACACCTAGGGTGAGGGCTAGAACTAAGGATAGGGCAAGGGTTATGGCTAGGTTTAGGGTTATGATAAGGAATAGGGTTAGAACTAGGGATAGGGCTAGGGCGAGAGTTAGTCTTAGGGCTAGGGTTAGGGTTAGGTTTAGAGATATGCCCTAATTAGGTGTAGAATTAGGGCTAGGTTTAGTGTTTAGTTTAAGCCTAGAGTTAGGGTTAGGGTTAGGGTTAGAGTTTAGAGTTAGCATTTAGAGATTAGGTTTAGTGTTCTGGCAAATTTTGTGGTAAAGGATGATTTTATAGCTAGGTTTAAGGTAGGGTGAGGGTTATAATTAAGGTTAGGGCTGTGTTTAGGGTAAGGGTTATGATTAAGCCTAGGTTTAGGGCTAGGATGAGGGCTAGGAATTTCTTTTAGGGTTAGGGCTAGGATTAGTGATAGGGCTAATTTCAGATCCAGAATTATGGTTAAAGACAGTTTTAGGATTAGGATTATGGATACGTCTAATGTAAGTGTTAAGTTTAGGGTTCGTGTCAGGTTTAGAGCTAGGGGTATTATTAGGGTCAAGTTCTGGGTTAGGGTTTGGGATAGGTTAAGTTTTAAAATTAGGGCTTGAATTAGCATTAGGTTTAGGGTTATGGTTATGGTAAAGGATAGAGATAGAAATCAGTTTAAGGCTAGGGTTATGGTTATTATTCGGGCTAGGTTTTGGGTTAAGTTAGTGCTAGGTTTAGGTTTATGGCTAATGTAAGTACTAGGGATATGATTAGAGCTAATTTTATTGTTTTAGGGCTAGGTTTACATTTAGGTTTAGGTTTAGGTTTAGGGTGATATTTAGACCTCGGATTAGTGTTATGGTCAGAGTAAGGGTCAGGGTTAGTTTTAGGGTTTGGCTTAAAACTCGAATTAGGGCTGGGGTTAGGGCTAGGAGTAGGGTTAGGGCTTGGTTTAGGTTAAGGGTTATGATTAGAGCTTTGGCTCGGTTTTGTTTTAAGGCTAGGATTAGGATTAGTGAAATTTTTAGGATTAGTGTTAGGGTTAGGGCTCTTCTCAGATTTAGGCTTAGGCTTCGGTTTAGGGTTAAATTTAGAGTTAGGTTTTTATCTAAGGTTAGTGCTAGGGCTAAGGATAGGGCAAGGGTTAGGACTAGAATTTGGGATAGTGTTAGGTTTATGGGAAGGGATAGGATTAGAATGAGTGATAGGGCCAGTGTGAGAGTTAGAGTTATTCTTAGGGCTAGGGTAATGGTTAGCGTTAGGGATAGGGCTAAATTATGGCTAGGGTTAGGCTTAGGGATAGGGTTAGAGTTAGTTTTAGAATTAGCATCAGGTTTTGGGCTAGTTTTAGGCTTAGGCATTGAGTTAGGGTTAGATTTAAAGTTAGGTTTTGATCTAGTGTTAAAGCTAAGGCTAAGGATAGGGCAATTGTGATGAAAAGGTTGAGGTTTAGAGTTAGGCTTACGATTAGGGTAAGGGATGTGGTTTTGGCTATGTTTAGGGCTATGGCAAGGGTTAGTATTAGGGTTAGTTATAGAGTTACAGTTAGGGTTATGATTAAGGCTAGGTTTATGGCTAGGAATAGGTTTAGGGTTTGTGTTAGGGTTAGAGATAGTATTATGGCTAGGGCTAATATCAGGTCTAGGGTTATAGTTAGGGCTAGATTTAGTATTAGGTTTATGGCTTTGTCCAGTGTAAGGATTAGGTTTAGGTTAAGATTCAGGTTTATATCTACGGTTATATTTAGGGTCAAAGTCAGGTTTAGGGTTTGGGTTATGTTAGGGTCTCGGTTTAGGTTAATGACAGGGTTACTTTTAGGGTTTAGGTTTGATTTAGTGTAATGGATAGGGTTAGGGTTAGGCCTAGGGTTAGCTTAAAAGTTAGAGTTATTGTTAGGGTAATGGATAGGTTTAGACCTAAGTTTAAGGCTAGGGTTATGTATAGGATTAGGGCTAGTTTTGGGTTAGGCTTAAGTTTAAGTTTAGGGTTAAAGCTAGGTTTACTACTCTGTTTAAAGCTAGGTTTTGGGTTATGTTTAGGGATAGGGTTAAGGCTATGGCTAATGTACAAAGTAGGGTTATGATTAGTGCTAGTTATAGGGTTAGGGTTAGGGCTAGGTCTAGTGTTAGGTTGAGGTTTATGGTGATGATGATGTTTAGAGCCAGGGTTAGTGTTAGGGTAAGAGTCAGGTCTGGGTTAGTTTTTGGATTAGGGTTAGGACTGGAATTAAGGTATGGTTAGGGCTAGGTGTAGGGTTAGGGTTTTGTTTAGGATAAGTGTTTGGGTTACGGCTATGGTTCGGTTTTGTTTTAGGGCTAGGGATAGTGTTAGGGCTAATTTTAGGATTAGCATTAGCATTAGGGCTAGTGTTAGGTTTAGGTTTAGGCTTAGGTTTAGGGTTATATTTAGAGTTAGGGTAAGATCTAGGGTTATGGCCTGGGCCATGAATAGGGCTAGGATTACACGAAGGGTTAGGGTTAGGATTAGGGTTCTAGTAAGGGATAGGGTTGGAACTAGATTTAGGGTGAGAGTTAGAGTCAGAGTTAGTCTTTGGGCTAAGATTAGGGTTAGGGTTAGGGATAGGGCTAAATTAGGGCTAATATTAGGGCTAGGGTTAGTGTTAGGTTTAGGCCTAGTGTTGGGGTTAGGGATAAAATTAAGGCCAATTTTAGGGCTAGGATAAGAGCTAGGGTTTGCATTAGGGTTAGGGCTAGAATTATGGCTAGGGTTAATATCACGTCTAGGGTTAAGGTTAGGAATAGTTTTAGTGTTAGTTTTATGGCTAGGTCTAGTGTAAGGGTTAGGTAGGGTAAGAGTCAGGTTTATAGCTAGGGGAATTATTAGCATCATGGTTAGTATTAGGGTTTGGTTTACATTTGAGGTTAGGGTTAGGGCTCGAAATAGCATTCAGGTTAGGGTTAGTGTAATAATTGGATTAGGTTTGGCTTCAGGGTAGGTTAGGCTAATAGGTTTGGGGATAGTGATAGGTTTAGGGTTAAGCCTAGGGTTAGCATTATGTAAGGGTTATGTTTAGGGTAATGGATACAGTTAGAGTTAAGGTTAGGGATAGGGTTATGTTTAAAATTAGGTCTTGCGTTAGGGTTAAGGTGAGGGTTAGAACTAGGATTAGGTTTAGGATTTTGTTTAGCATAAGGGTTAGGTTCTGAGCTATGGTTAGGGCTAGGCTGAGAGTTAGGTTTAGAATTAGGTCTAGGGATAGGATTATGGTAAATTTTGGGTTAGTGTTGGTGTTAGGGTTAGACCTAGGTTTAGTGTTAGGGTCAGAATAAGGATCAGGGTTAGGGTTAGGGTTTGGGATAGTGTTAGAGCTGAAACAAAGGCTAGGCTTAGGACTATTAATAGGGTTAGGGTTTTGGTTACTCTAAAGACTACAGATAGATCTAGGGTTACTCTTCGGTTTAGGATTTCACTTAGGATAAGGGATTGATTTAGATCTAGGGTTAGGACTATTGTGAGAGTTAGAGGTAGAGATAAAGCTAGGTTTAGGGCTCATTTTGTGTTATATTTTGGGCTAGGATAGGGCAACAGCTAATGTAAGAACTAGGGTTACCATTAGGGTTAGTTTTAGGGTTAGGGTTAGGTTTAGGAGTAGTTTGAGTTATAGTGTTAGGTTTAAGGTTAAGGTGATATTTATAGCTATGGTTCTTGTTAGTATAGGAGTCAGGGTCAGGGTTAGTTTTAGGGTTAGTGTTAAGACTCGAATTAGGGCCATTGTTAGTGTTTGTTTTGAGTTTAGAGCAGTGTTTAGATCTAGGGTGAGTGTTAGGATATGAGTCAGTGTCAGGGTTAGTTTTAAGGTGAGGCTTAGGACTCAAATTAGGGCTAGGTTTAGGTCTAAGTGTAGTGTTAGTTTTTTGTTTAAGTTAAGGTTTAGGGTTAGGACTATTGCTCGGTTTTGGTTTACTTCTAGGATTGGGTTAGGGCTAGTTTTACTATTATAACTAGCGTTAGGGCTAGTGTTAGTGTCCGGCTTAGGCTTAGCTTTAAGGTTAGATTTAGAGTTAGGGTTAGGGCTGGGACTAACTTTCAGGTAAGTATTAGGGCTAGTGTTAGGTTTATGGTAGCAGTTAGGGATAGAACTAGGGCTAGGGCTAGGGCAAGAGTTAGAGTTAGTATTAGGGCTAGGGTTAGGATAGGGTTAGAGATAGAGCTAAATTAGGGCTATGATGAGGGCTAGATTTTTGTGTTTAGATTAAGCCTAGGGTTAGGGTTAGGGTTAGGTTTAAATTTAGGGTAAGGGATGACATTATAGCTAGGTTTAGAGGTAGGGTGATGGTTAGAATTAGGGTTAGGTGTAGGGCTAGAGATAGGGTTATAATTAAGGCTAGGTTTAGTACAAGAATGAGGGCTAGGTGTGTTTATAGAGTTAGGTCTAGGATTAGGGCTAGGGTTAATTTAAGGTCCAGAATTATGGTTAAAGAGAGTTTTAGGTTTAGGTTTATGGCTAAGTCTAGGTTAGGGTTAGGTGTTGGGTTATGGTCAAGTTTAGAGCTAGAGGTATTATTAGGGTCAAGATATGAATTAGGGTTTGAGATAGGTTAAGGTTTCAATTTTGGAATTGAGTTAGTTTTAGGATTAGCGTTAGGGTAATGATAGGGTTAGGTTTAGGATTCAGGTTAGGTTTAGGGTAATGGAAGAGTTAGGATTCGGGATAAGGTTAGGTTTATGCTTAGGGTTATCATTAAGGTTTGGGTTATGGTTATGTTAATGGATAGAGTTAGAGATCAGTTTAAAACTAAAGTTATGGTTACAATTAGGGCTAGTGTTAGGGTTAGGTTAGGTTTAAAGCTAGGGTTAGGGCTCTGATTAGGGCTAGGTTTTGGGTTATGTTAGGGCTAAGGTTAGGGTTGCAGCTAATGTAAGTACTAGGTTTAAGTTTAGTGCTAGTTTTAGGGTTTGAGTGCTAGGTTTAGTGTTAGGATTAGGTTTACTGATACGGTGATGTTTAGAGCTAGAAATGTTAGGGTCAGTATCAGGTTCAGGGTTAGTTTTAGGGTTTGGCTTCCAACTCAAATAAGTCTAGGTTTAGGTCTAGGTGTAAGGTTAGGGTTTGGTTTAGGTTAATGTTTAGGGTTAGAATTATGGCTCAATTTTGTTTTAGGACTAGGGCTAGCGTTAAAGCTCATTTTAGGATTACTGTTATGGTTTGGGCTAGTGTTAGGTTTAGGCTTAGGCTTCGGGTTAAGGCTAGTTTTAGAGTTATATTTTGCCTAAGGTTAGTGCTAGGGATAAGTATTGGGAAGGGTTAGCACTAGGGTTAGGGCTATGGATAGGTTTATGGTAAGGGATAGGGTTAGAATCAGTGATAGGGCTAGTATGAGAGAGTTAGTCTTAGGGCTAAGGTTAGGGTTAGGTTTACGGATTGGGCTAAATTACGGCTAGGGTTATGTTAGGGCTAGGGTTAGGGCTAGTTTTAGGATTAGACTTAGGCATCAATTTATTGTTAGATTTAGAGGTATATTTTGATCTAGGGTTAGTGCTAGGGCTAAGAATAAGGCAAGGGTTGCCACTAGGGTTAGGGTTAGAGTTAGGGTTTAATTTAGAGTAAGGGATGTGGTTATAGCTAGGCTTAGGGCAAGGGCGAGGGTTAGTATTAGGGTTAAAACTAGGGTTAGAGTTAGGGTTATGGTTAAGGCTATGTTTAGGGCTACGATGAGGACTAGGATTTGTTTTAGGGTTAGGGATAGTATTAGGACTATGGCTAATGTCAGGTCTTGGGTTACAGTTAGGGATAGATTTAGTGTTAGGTTTATGGCTTGGTCCAGTGTAAGGGTTAGGTTTTTGGTTAGGGTCAGGTTTAGCTCTAGGGTTATTTTTAGAATCAGGGTCAGGAATAGGGTTTGGGTTAAGTTAGTGTTTAGGTGCAAGGCTCGAATTAGTGTTAGATTTAGGGTTAGGGTAATGACAGGGTTAGGTTTAGGGTTTAGGTTTGGTTTAGTGTAATGTATAGGGTTAGGGTTAGGCCTAGGGTTATCAGAAGGGTTAGGGTTATCATTAGGGTAATGGATAGGGTCATCCCTAAGGTTAGGGCTATGGTTATGTATAAGATTAGGGCTAGTGTTTGGGTCAGTGTTAGATTTAAGTTTAGGGTTAAAGTTAGAGTTAGGACTAAGATTAAGGCTAGGTTTTGGGTTAGGTTAGGGCTAGGGTTAAGGCTACCTCTAATGTATGAAGTAGGTTTATGATTACAGCTAATTATAGATTTAGAGTTAGGTCTAAGTCTAGTGTTAAGGTTATGTTTATGGTGATGATGATGTTTAGAGCCAGGGTTAGTGTTAGGGTCAGAGTCAGGGTCAGGGTTAGTTTTCGGGTTAGGGTTACACTATAATTAGGGATAGGGTTAGGGCTAGGTGTAGGGTTAGGATTTGTTTTAGGTTGAGGGTTAAGGGTAGGGCTATGACTTGGTTTTGTTTTAGGGCTAGGGGTAGGGTTATGGCTAGTTTTATGATTAGTCTTAGGGTTAAGACTAGTGTAAGTGTGAGATTTAGGCTTAGGTTAAGGATTAGGGATAAGAGTAGAGTTATGGTTAGGTTTAGACATAGGTTTAGGGTTAAATTTAGAGTTAGGTTTAGATCTAGGTTTTGTGATAGGGCTACGTATAGGTCTAGGGTAGGGCTACGTTTAGCGCTAGGTATATGGTGATGATAAGGGATAGGTTTACAACTAGGTGTAGGGTTAGTGTGAGAGTTAGAGTTAGTCTTAGGGCTAGGGTTAGGGTTAGGGATAGGGCTAAATTAGGGCTTGGATTAGGGCTAGGGTTAATGTTAAGGTTAGGGCTAGGGTTAGGGCTAGGTTTAGTTTTAGGTTTAGGGTTAGGTTAGGTTTAGGGTAAGGGATGGCAATATAGCTAGTTTTAGGACTAGGGTGACTATTAGGGTTAAGGTTAGGGTTACCGTAGGGTGAGGTTTATGATTAAGATGAGGTTCCTTGCTAGGATGTGGGGTAAGTTTTGCATTAGGGTTAGGGCTAGAATAGAGCTATGGCTAATGTCATGTCTAGGGTACGGTTAGGGATAGTTTTAGGGTTAGTTTTATGGCTAGGTGTATTGTAAAGTTTACGTTTCTTATTAGGGTCAGATTTAGAGCTATGGGTATTATTAGAGTCAGGGTCAAGTTTAGGGTTGGGGTTAGGTTAAGGTTTAGGTTTTGGGGTCAAATTAGTGTTATATTTAGAGATTGGGTAATGACACAGTTAGATTTAGGGTTCAGGTTTGGGTTAGGTTAATAGATAGGATTAAGGCTAGTGCTAGGATTAGGTTCTGCCTAGGGTTAACATAAGGATTATAGTTATCTTAGGGTAATGAATAGGATTAAAGCTAGGGTTAGGGCTAGAGTTATGGTTAGGATTAGGTCTAGGGTTAGGCTTAGGGTTATAGTTAGGGCTAGGGTTATTGTTAAGTATAGCTTTAGGTTTAATGCTAAGGTAGGGCTTCAATTAGGGCTAGGTTTTGTGATAAGTTAGAGCTATGGCTAATGTAAGAACTAGTGTAATGATTAAGACTAGTTTTATGGTTAATGTTAGGGCTAGATGTAGTTTCAGGGTTAGTTTTAGGGTTAGGGTGAAGTTTAGAGCTAGGGTTATTGTTAGTGTCAGGGACAGTGTTCAGGTAGAATAATGGTTTGGGTTAAAGGCAGAATTAGGGCTAGGGTGAGGTCTAGAGGTAGGGTTAGAGTTTGGGTTAGGTTAGGGTTATTGTTAAGGCTAGGCCTAGGTTGTCTTTAGGTCTAGAGCTATAGTTATGGCTAGATTTAGGATTAGGTTTATGTCTAGGGCTAATGTTAGGGTTAGGATTAGGTGTAAGGTTACCAGTAGGGCTAGTGTTAGGGTTCAGTTTAGGGTTAGGTTTAGATTTAGAGCTAAGATTAGTGTTAGGGTCAGAATA
The DNA here is from genome assembly GCF_047511675.1 of Marmota flaviventris. Classification (NCBI taxonomy): domain Eukaryota; kingdom Metazoa; phylum Chordata; class Mammalia; order Rodentia; family Sciuridae; genus Marmota; species Marmota flaviventris. The sequence continues at coordinate 114,289,199 of NC_092500.1, forward strand.
ATGGTCAGGGATAGGGTTAGGGTTTGGGTTATGGTTGGATCTAGAATGAAGGCTAGGGTTAGGACTAGTTATAGAGTTAGGTTTTGCTTAGGCTAAGGATTAGTGCTAAGAATACAGTTAGCATTAGGGTGAGGGTTTGGCTTAGGGTAAGCTATAGGGTTAGAGCTAAGGTTAGGACTAGGGTTAGAGTTAGGTTTATGGTTAAAGCTCATGTTAGGGCTTAGATTAGGGCTAATGTTGTATTAGGTTTAGGGCTAGTGTTATGGTTATGGCTATTGTAAGAAATGAGGTTACAATTAAGGTTAGTTTTAGGGTTAAGTTTAGGGCTAGGCCTACTGTTAGGGTTAGGTTTAATGTTAGGGTGATATTTAGAGCTAGGTTTAGTGTTTGGATATGAGTCAGGGTCATGGTTAGGTTTAGGGTTAGGGTTAGGTTTCAAATTAGGGCTAGGTTTAGGGCTGGTGTAGGGTTAGGGTTTGGCCTAGGGTAAGGGTTAGTGTTAGGGGTATGGCTCAGTTTTGTTTTGGGCTAGGGCTAGGGTTAGGGCTAATTTTAGGAACAGCATTAGGGTTAGAGCTAATTTCAGGGTTAGGCTGAGGCCTCAGTTTAGGTTTAGTTTTAGAGATAGGTTAGGGCTAGGGCTAAGGATTATGACTAGGGTTAGGGCTTGGGTTAGGGTTATGGTAAGGGATAGGGTTAGTTTTAGAGATAGGTTTTGATCTAGAATTAGTGCTAGGGCAAGAGTTATGACTAGGGTTAGGGCTTGCATTAGGGTTATGGTAAGGTATATGGATAGAATAGGGATAGGTCTTGTGTGAGAATTATACTTAGTCTTAATTGAAGGGTAAGAGTTAGGGTTAGGAATAGGGCTATATTAGGGCTAGGATTAGGGCTAGGTTTAATATTAAGGTTAGGGCTAGGATTAGGGTTAGTATAAGGGTTAGGGTTTAAGATAGGGTTTGGGCTAGGGGGAGTGTTAGGTTTAGTGTTAGGTCTAGGTTAGGGTGATGGTTATGATTAGGTTTAGGGTTGTGCTTAGGGCTTGGTTTTTTATTAGGGTTAGGGCTAGTTTTAGTGTAATGTATTGGATTAGATGTAAGATTAGATTTAGGGATAATTTAGGTTATGGTTAAATTTAGGTTCAGGGATAGGTTTAGTTTTTTATTTATGGTAAGGTTTAGGGTTAAGTTTATGGCAAGGGTTAGGTTTAGAGTTAAGTCGAGGGTTAGGATTAAGATTAGGGTTATGGATAGTGTTAGGTTTAGGGTAATGTTAGGATTAGAGCTAGGGTTAGTAGTAGGGTTAAGTTCAGGATTAGGGCTAGGGTTAGGTTTATGTGTATGTATAGGGCTAGGGTTATGTTTAGGCTAAGGGTTAGGCTTTGAGCTAGGGTTATGACTAAGGCAAGGGTTAGTGTTAGGGCTACATTTAGGATTATGGTTATTTTTATGGTAGGATTAGGCCTCAGCATAGTGCTAGGTTTTGTGTTAGGTTTAGGCCCAAGGTTAAGGCTATGTGTAATATAAGATCTAGGATTCTGATTAGAGTTAGTTTTAGGGTTAGGGTTATGGCTATGTCTAGTGTTAGTTTTAGGTTTTGGGTTAGGTTCAGGTTTAGAGCTAGGTTTAGTGTTAGTGTTAGGGTCAGTGTTCAGGTTAGAGTTAGGTTTAGGGTGAAAGCCAGAATTAGGACTAGGTTTAGGTCTAGAGATAGGGATAGTGTTCACTTTAGGATAAGGATTATGTTAGGGCTAGGGTTCAGGTTTCTTTAGGTCTAGGTCATGAATAATGGCTATATTGAGGATTAGGTTTAGGTCTAGGGCTAGGGTTACGCTTAGGCTTAGGTATAAGTTTACTGGTGGAGCTAGTTTTAGGATCTGGTTTAGGGTTACGGTCAGATTTAGACTGAGCATCTGTGTTAGGGTAATGATTTAAGTTAGGGTTAGAGCTAGATTGAGGGCTATGGTTAGGATTAGTACTAAGGTTAGGGTTTGGATTAGTCTATGGATTAGGATTAGGACTAAGGTTAGCATTATGGATAGGGCTTGGCTTATGGTAAGTGATAGAGTAAGAGCTAGTGTTAGGGCTAGGATTAGAGTTAGGGTTAGGGCTGGGGCTAGGTTTAGGTTTAGGTTTACATCTAGGGTTAGGACTCAGGTTAGGGCTAGTTTTTCTGTTAGGTTTAGGGAGTATCAAAGAAATCTGACCAAATAATTTGGGGAGGTAGTTCAGTACATGTATATTTCCCTGTTATCTCCAAAAGTGCTTTTGGATAAAGATGTTTTAGCATGCTTCAACTTTGGGAAACATTCACAAGGAATAAACCACAGTGCCCACATAGAACTGATTAGGTGTGTGCAGTTTTAAGCAGCAAGCACGAACCCTGTTTGATTTCAAGTTCCATTTCCATTTACATGTATACGTCAAAATGAAGGAAACCTTAAAATACAAACTGTTCCTGACAGCAAACCATTGAAGGGATAAGGTCCAAACATGGGGAAAATAGTAAGACTAGGTAAAAGATAAATTATGCCAAGTATCAAATGAATTTGAACAAAACTCACTCTAACACTAGATCTAACCCAACCCTAAACTAATTCTAACCTGTTTAGAGTACCTATGATCATAGAAGTCCCAAACTTGGAAAGCCTAAAGGCACAACTTAACAGATGAATATTCTGCAGTATCAAAGAAATTTGATGAAAATTGTGGGAGGTATTTTAGTACATTCATATTTTCCTGAGTTTTTTTTTTTTTCTTAAAGTGCTCATGGATAAATTGTTTTTCATGCTTCAGCTTAAGGTACTTTCACAAAGAAAAACCAAAGAGTGCCCACAGAGGGCTGATTGAGTGTGTGAAGTTTCATGCAGCTAGCAACAACACTGTTTGATTTCCATCTCCATTGCATTCACACTTAGTGTTAAGTAAGTGAAACCTAAAAATACAAACTGTTCCTGACACTGAACCATTGAACATTGAAGGCCCAAACATGGGGAGCCTCCTAAGGCTAGGTCAAGGATGAATCCAGTACAGTATCAAATTAATCCAACCAAAAAAATTTGAAGCTCTGTCATTACATGGGTATTCTGCTTGCTCCTAATGCACCCAGAGATAAAGCCGTTACTTTCTACTTCATCTTAGTTCTACTTCCATGGCAAACACCAGATTATGCTCACTGAAAATCGATAGATTGTGTGAAAACTCAAGCAGCTAGCCCAAACCCTGTTTGATTTCCAGCTTTTTTTTCATTCACCTCTACATGGAAAAAAAGAAGAGAAACATGAAAATTGAAATTGTTGCTGAAAGCAAACCCTTTATGTAGGAGGCCCAAACATTTGGAGTACAGTCAAAATAGGAAAAAGATGAATCCTGCACAGTATCATAGAAATTTGAAAACAAAAGTAACTCTTATCTTAACACTAGGTCTAATCCTAGTCCTAACACTAACCCTAACACTAACTTTAACCTGTTTAGAGTCCGTTTGATCCTAGAAGTCCCACACTTGGGGAACCAAGTTGGGTAAGTTAACAGATGAATCTTTCACAATATCAAAGAAGCCTGACCAAATAATTGGGGAGGTAGTTTAGTACATGCATATTTCCCTTTTTCTCCTAAAGTGCTCTCACATAAAGTTGCTTTGCATGCTTCAGCTTAGGGCTACTATTACAAGGCATAAACCAGAGAATGCCCATAGAATACTGATTGAGTATGTGAGGTTTGAAGTACGTAGCACCAACCCTGTTGGATTTCGAGCTCCATTTCCATTTACACGCATAGGTCAAAATGAAATTAAAACTTAAAATACAAACTGTTCATTAGAGCAAACCCTTGACGTAAGAAGTCCAAACCTAAAGAATATAGTAAGGCTAAGTCAAAGTTGAATCCTGCCCAGTATCAAAGAAATTTGAACAAAACTAAATCTAACAAAATATTAGCTGTAAATCTAGCCCTAAACTAATACACAATCTAACCTAACCTGTTGAGAAAACCATTGATCAGAGTAGTCCCCAAATAAAGGATCCCAGTGGGGAAAACTAACAGATGAATCCTGTACAGTATCAAAGAAATCTGACCAAATAATTGGGGGAGGTATTTCAGTACATGCATATTGCCTTGTTTTCTCCTATAGTGCTCTTGGATTTGTTTTGCATGCTTCAGATTATCACTACTTTTACAAGAAAGAAACCAGAGAGTGCCCACAGACAACTGATTGAGTATGTGAAGTTTCAACCAGCTAGCACCAACCCTCTGATTTCCAACTCCATTCTCATTTACCTATATAAATCAAAATGAAGTGAGACACTAAAAACAAACTATTTCCATCAGCAAACCATTGAACCACGAAGGCCCCAAACTGGGGCACATAGTAAGGCTAGATAAAAGATAAATCTTCCCCGTATCAAAGAAATTTGAACAAAACAACTCTAACCCTAACACTAGCTCTAAAGCTATCCCTAACCCTAACCATAACACTAGACATTACCTGTTTAGAGAACCATTGATCCTAGAAGTGCCAACCTTGGGGAGCCTAGTGGAGCAAGCTAAAAGATGAATACAGTGCAGTATCAAAGAAATCTGATCAAATTTTTGGGAGACTTATTTCAGTACATTCATGTTTCTCTGTTTTCTCCTTAAGGGCTCTCAGATACGATTTATTTTGCATGCTTCATCTTTGGCCTACCTTCAAAACAAAGAAACTAGAGAGTGCCCACTGAGAACTAATTGTGTGAAGTCTCAAGCACCTCTGGCGAACCCTGTTTGATTTCCAGCTCAATTTTCATTCACTTCAATAAGCCATAATGAAGGGAAACCAAAAATACAAACTGTTCCTGACAGTGAACCTTTGAACCGACAAGGCCCAAACCTGTGGAGCATAGTAAGGTTAAGGAAAAGATGAATCCTTCCCAGTATCATATAAATTTGAAGAAATCTAGGGCCGCATGCATGCTCTCGGCGCAGATGGAAGGCTGGGCTGTGCAGTTTCTCAGGGCGCTGACAGCAGTCTCAGCCACACAGGCGCTCTCTGCACAAACGCAAGGCAGCACAGAACACAGAGGCTTTGCTTGCAGGTCACCAGACCGAGCTCTGGCCACAGCACAAGGTCACTCCAGAACCACCGACCTCACCAAACACCATACATGGGTAATAGATGGAATCCATCTTGCAAAACCTTCCACACTATCTATCAGTGGGCATGGCTACAAGCTGGGTTCTGTAGATATCAGGTAAGCGGTTTCCAACTCTCCTACCTCCAGCTGTGATAATTCAAGATTTTTCACACAAGCTTTTGGGGGGTGTAGCTATCCATGAGAAACAGCAACTGTACAGGCACCTGGTTTCCAATTCAGAGACTAAGTGTAGGGAGGCTCCAGGTAGAAGCTCAAGCCCTCTTACCCTGGCCAACTCCACCACCCTGAGAACAGAGACTCAAGCTAGGAATAGAAAACTCGACCTAATGCAAGAAAAGAAAACAGAATTCTGAGAGCCTTTTATTCTTTCTTACTTTTCTTTTCTTGCTCTTCTCATCCATTCTCCTCTACCCTTCCCCCTCTGGTCCTCACAACCTCAACATATTTGAAAACAAGAACTCCCCATGAAATTGGACTTTAAGAACTGAACCACTAGAATTGTATAATTTAGAGGAATTGCATAGGCCCCACCTCACCACATATTTATTTGCTCTTATTTTCTTTCTCCCTCTCTTTCTTTCTTTACTTGTTATTTTTCTTCTTTTTTATTTCTCCCTCTATCCCTCTTTCAGCCTCCTAACTTTTGCTATTTATACATAGGGTAATTATATGAATACAGATGAGGAATTTGAATTTATACATTCTTCCATAAATTCCCCCTGCCTTTTCATTAGAGTTCTCCTCCAAAGTTGCTAAGTTAGATTAATCACATACCCTTATTCCTTTCCCCCTTAACATAGCATCCTACCCCTGACCCTCAGTTCTCTATACACCACCAGAAATGATATGTCCTTTATGAAACTAATGACTATATTCTAAAAAAATAATTGAAGCCAACATCTGTAGACACAGAGTCTAAATATAAATGTATTTAAAATGCTTAGGCTTAGGCTTCGGGTTAGGGTTAGATTTAGAGTTAGGTTTTGATCTATGGTTAGGGCTAGGGCTAAGGGTACGGCAAGGGTTAGGACTAACGTTTGGGTTAGATTTAGGATTATGGTAAGGAATAGGGTTAGAACTAGTGATAGGGCTGGTGTGAGAGTTAGAGTTAGTCTTAGAGCTAGGATTAGGATTAGGGTTAGGGTTAGGGATAGGGCTAATTTAGGGCTAGTGTTAGTGTTAGGTTTAGGCCTTTGGTTAGGTTTGGAGTTAGGATTACATTTAGGGTAAGGTATTGCATTAAATCTAGTTTGAGGGCTATGGCTAGGGTTAGGTTCATGGTTATGAATAAAGCTAGTTTTAGGGCCAGGATGAGGGCTAATGTTTGTGTTAGGGTTAGGGATACTATTAGGGCTAGGGCTAATGGGTTACAGTTAGGGATAGATTTAGTGTTAGGTTAGGTGTATACTAAGGGTCATATTTAGAATTAGGGTTATTATTAGGGTCAGGATCAAGGTGAGGGTTTGGGTTATGTTATGGTTTAGGTTTAGGGCTTGAATTAACATTGGGGATTTGGGTTAAGGTAATGAAAGGGTTAGGTTTAGGGTTTAAGTGTGGTTTAGTGTAATGGATAGAGTTATGGTTAGGCCTAGGGTTAGCATAAGGGTTATCATTAGGGTAATGGATAGGGTTAGACCTATGATTAGGGGTAGGGTTATGTATAGGTTTAGGGCTTTTGTTTGTGTTAGGTTAGGGTTTAGGTGTGGTTTAGTGTAATGGATAAGGTTAGGGTTAGGCCTAGGCTTAGCATAATGAGTTATCATTAGGGTAAAGGATAGGGTTAGACCTAAGATTAGGGTAGGGTTATGTATAGGATTAGTGCTTTTTTGGGTTAGGGTTAGATTTATGTTTAGGGTTAAAGCTAGGTTTAGTGGCTGAGGATGTGGCTAAAGAAGTAGCATGCTCACCTGGCATGTACAGGGCGCTGGGTTCGATCCTCAGCACCACATACGAATAAAATAAACATGTTGTGTCCACCAAAAACTAAAAAATACATATTAAAACTAGGTTTAGGACTTGCATTGAGACTAGGTTTTGTATTAGGTTAGGGCTAGGGTTAAGGCTATGGTTAATGTACAAAGTAGCATTATGATTAGAGCTAGTGATAGGGTCAGGGATAGGACTATGTCTAGTGTTAGGGTTAAATTTAGGGTTATGATGATGTTTAGAGCTAGGTTTAATGTTAGGGTCAGAGTCAGAGTCCAGATTAGTTTTCAGGTTAGGGTTGAAACTAGAATTAGATATAGGATTAGGGCTAGGTGTAGGGTTAGAGTTATGATTTGGTTTTGTTTTAGGGCTAGGGGTAGAGTTAGGACTAGTTTTAGAATTAGGGCTAGTGTTAGTGTGAGGTTTAGTCTTAGGATTAGGGTTAGATTTAGAGTTAGGTATAGATCTAGGCTTTGAGCTAGGGGTAAGGATAGGGCTAGGATTAGGGCTAAGTTTAGGGCTAAGTATATGGTGATGGTAAGGGATAGGGTTAGAACTAGGTATAAGGCTAGGGTGAGAGTTTGAGTTAGTCTTAGGGCTAGGGTTAGGGTTGGGTTAGGGATAGGGCTAAATTACGGCTGGGATTAAGAATAGGATTAATGGTAGGGTGAGGCCTAGGTTGAGGGCTAGGATTATTGTTAGGGTTAGGGTTAGGTTTAGGTTAAGGGAAGGGATTATAGCTACTTTTAGCACTAGGGTGAGGATTAGAATTAGGGTTTGGTTATGGTTACATTTATGATTAAGACGAGGTTTATAGCTAGAATGTGGGCTAAGGTTTGTGTTAGGATTAGGACTAGGATAAGAGTGAGGGCTAATGTCAGGTCTAGGGTTACAGTTAGGGAGAGTTTTAGGGTTAGGTTTATAGCTAGGTCTATTGTAAGGGTCAGGTTTCTTTTTAGGGTCAGTTTTAGAGCTATGGATATTATTGGGGTAAGGGTCAGGGTTAGGGTTTTTATTAGATTAAGGTTTAGGGTTAATACTCGAGTTATCATTACAGTTATGGATAGGTTAATGATAGTTTTAGGTTTAAAGTTGAGGTTAGGTGTAGGGTAATGGATAGGGTTAGGGTTAAGTATAGGATTAGGGTTTGGCCTAGGGTTAGCAGAAGTGTTAGGGTTATCATTAGGGTAATGTATAGGGTTAGAGCTAGTGATAGGGCTAGTGTTATGCTTAGGATTAGGTCTAGGGTTAGGCCTTGGTTTAGGGTTAGGTCTAAGGTTAGGGTTATAGTTAGCTTTAGTGTTAAAGCTAGGGTAGGGCTTGGGGTAGTGCTAGGTTTTGCAATAGGTTAGGGCTATGGCAACTGTAAGAACTTTGCTATGATTAGGCTAGTTTTAGGGTTAAAGTTAGAGCTAAGTATAGTTTTAGGGTTAGATTTAGGGTTAGGGTGATGTTTACAGCTAGGGTTAGTGTTACTATCTGGGTCATTGTTCAGTTTAGGGTTATGGTTAATGGAAAAGCCAGAATTAGTTCTAGGGTTAAGACTAGTGGAAGGGTTAGTTTTTGGCTTTAGGCTAATGGTTATTATTAGGGCTAGAGCTAAGTTTTTCTTTAGGTCTAGGTCTAGAGTTATGGATAGTTTAGGATTAGGTTTAGGTCTAGGGCTAGTGTTAGGTTTAGGATTAGGTATGAGGTTACCAATAGGGCTAATGTTAGGGTCGGTTTAGGGTTAGGTTCAGGTTTAGATCTATGATTAGTGTTAGGGTTAGTATAAGGGTCAGGGTTAGGGTTAAAATTTGGGTTATGGTTAGAGCTAGAATGAGGGCTACGGTTAGGACAACTAATAGGATTAGGATTTGTTTTAGGTTAAGGTATAGAATTAGGATTAGGATTAGAATTAGCATTAGGTTTAGGGTTTAGCATAGGGTAAGGGATAGGGTTAGAGCTAGTGTTAGGGCTAGGGTTTAAAGCTAGGTTTAGGGCTCAGATTAGGGCTACTTTTGTGTTAGGGTTATGGCTAGGGTTAGAGCAATGGCTAATGTAAGAACTATGGATTTTAGGGTTAGTTTTAGGGTTTGGTTAGGGGTTAAAACTCTAGTGTTAGGATTAGGTTTAAGGTTAGGGTGAAATATAGAGCTAGTGTTAGTGTTAGGTTAATAGTCAGTGTCAGGTTTAGTTTTAGGGTTAGGGATAGGACTCGAATTAAGGCTAGGGTTACTGTAAGGGTTCGGTTTCAGGTTAGGGTGGTGTTTAGAGATAGGGTGAGTGTTAGGATATGATTCAGAGTTAGGGATAGTATTAAGGTTAAGATTAGGACTCAAATTAGGGCTAGGGTAAGGTGTAGGTGTAGTGTTAAGGTTTGGTTTAAGTTAAGGTTTAGGGTTAGGGCTATTGCTTCGTTTTGTTTTACTGTAAGGGTTAGTGTTAGGGATAGTTTTATGATTAACATTAGGGTTAGGGCTAGTGTTAATGTTAGCCTTAGGCTTAGGTTTAGGGTTAGATTTAGAGTTAGGTTTAGATCTAGGATTAGGAATAGGAATAAGGTTTTGGCAATGGTTATGGCTAGGTTTAGGGCTAGGTTTAGGATTACAGTAATGGATAGGGTTAGAAGTAGTGATAGGGCTACTGTGAGAGTTAGAGTTAGTCTTAGAGCTAGGGTTAGGGTTAGGGTTATGTATAGGATTAAATTAGGGCTAGGATTAGTGTTCACCTTAGGCATAGAGTTAGGGTTAGGGTTAGGTTTAAGGTTAGGGTAAGGAATGGCATTATAGCCAGGTTTAGAGATAAGGTGAAGGTTAGAATTAGGGTTAGGGCTATGGTTAGGGATAGGGTAATGATTAAGGCTAGGTTTGGGGCTAGGATGAGGGCTATGCTTTATTTTAGTGTTAGGGCTAGGATTAGGGCTAGGGCTAATATGAGATCTAGGATTATGGTTAAAGATAGTTTTAGGGTTAGCTTTATGCCTACATATAATGAAAGTGTTAGGTTTAGGGCTAGGGTCAGTTTTAGAGCTACGGTAAAGGTCTGAGTTAGAAGTTTGGCATAGGTTAAGTTTTAAAGTTAGGGCTCGAGTTAGCATTATGTTTAGTGTTAGTGTAATTATAGGGTGAGGTTTAGGGTTTAGGTTTGGTTTAGAATAATGTATAGGTTTAGGATTAGGGAAAGGGTTAGGTTTATGCCTAGAGTTATGGTTATTGCAATGGATAGGTTTAGAGATATGTTTAGGGCTTGGATTATGGTTTTGATTAGGGTTAGGGTTAGGATTAGGTTTAGGGTTAAACCTCGGTTTAGGGATTGGATTAGGGCTAGGTTTTGGGTTAAGTTAGTGCTAGGGTTAGGGGAAAGGCTAATGTAAGTGTCAGGGTTACAATTAGGGTTAAATTTAGGGTTAGGTTTAGTGATAGGTCTAGTGTTAGGTTTAGGGTTATGGTTAGGGTGATGTTTAGACTAGGGTTAATATTATGGTCAGAGTTAGGGCCAGTGTTAGTTTTAGCTTTCAGCTTAAAACTGGAATTAGATGTAACGTTAGGGTTAGGGTTAAGAGTTGGTTTAGGTTAAGGGTTAGAGTTAGGGCTATGGCTCGGTTTTGTTTTAAGGCTAGTATTACAGTAAGATTTAGAGTTAGGGTTAGGGTTAGGCTTAGGGTTAGGATTTGATTTAGAGTTAAAATTAGATCTAAGTTAGGGCTAGAGCTAATGATAGGGCTAGTGTTAGGGCTTGGTTTAGGGCTAGAATTAGGGTTCCAGTAAAGGATAAGATTAGAATTAGAGATGGGTCTATGGTGAGAGTTAGATTTAGTCATAGGGCTAGGGTTTGGTCTAGGGTTATGAATAGGACAAAATTAGTGCTAAGATTAGTGCTAGGGTTAGTTCCTGGGTTAGGCCTAAAGTTAGGTTTAGGGTTAGGATTAAGGCTAGGTTTAGGACTGGGGTTTGTGTTAGGTTTAGGGCTAGGATTAAGGCTATGGCTAATATCAGGTCTAAGCTTATGGTTGGGGATAGTTTTAGGATTAGTGTTATGGCTAGGTCTAGTGTAAGGGTTAGGTTTAGTGTAAAAGTCATCCTTAGAGCTAGGAGATTTATTAGGGTCAGGGTCAGTGTTAGAGTTTGTTTGAAGTTAGGTTTTAAGGTTATGGCTTGAATTAGCACTAGGGTGTGGGTTAGGGTAATAATAGGGTTTTGTTTAGAGTTAAAATTAGGTTTAGGGTAATTGATAGGGTTAGGGTTAGCAATAGAGTTAAGGTGAGGCCTAGGGTTCACATTAGGGTAAGGGTTATGGTTAGTATAATGGATAGGATTAGAGCTAATTTTAGGGCTAGGTTTATGGTTAAGAATAGGTCTTGAATGAGGGTTAGGGTTAAAACAAGGATTAGGCTTGGGTTTATGTTTACCATAAAATTAGGTTTTGAGCTATGGTTAGGGCTAGGGTGTGGGTTAGATTTAGGGTTACTTCTAGGGATAAGATTATAGTACTCATAGGGTTTGGGTTAGGATTAGGGCTAGGGACATCATTAGGGATAGGGTTAGGTTTAGGGTAATGCATACGATTAGATGTAGTTTTAGGGCTATCTTTAAAGTTAGATTGAGGTTTAGGCTTAGAGTTAGGGCTATGGTTATGTTTAGGTTTATAGTAAGGTCTAGGGTTTGAGCTAGGGTTAGGTCTATGGCAAGTGTGAAGTTAGGTCTAGGATTAGTTTTCCAGTTAGGTTTAGGTTTAGCATTAAGCCTAGGATTATCAATAAGGTTATGTTTAGGTTTAGAGTAATGGGTAGGTTTAGAGCTAGGTGTATGGCTAGGGTTAAGGTTAGAATTAGGGCTAGGGTTAGGGTTAGGGTTATGTTATATTCGGCAAAAGGGTGAGGATTATGCCTAGGGTTAACATTATGATTAGGTTTATCATAAGCATAATATATAGGGTTAGATTTTTGGTTAGGGCTAGGGTTAGGTTAGGATTAGTGTTATTTAGGTTAGGTTTTGGGTTAGGACTATTAAACTTAGCTTAGAGTTAGGGTTAGGTTATATTTGGGTAAAGTTTAGGTTTTGAGCTAGGGTTGGGTCTAGGACGAGGGTTAGGTTTAGTGTTATGGTCAGGGTTAGGTTTAGGGTTAGGGCTAGGGTTTTCATTAGGGTTAGGATTAGGTTTAGGGTAATAGATTGGGTTAGATATAATGTTAGCTTTATGTTTAAGGTTAGGTTTAGGTTTAAGTTTAGTTTTAGGGTTAGGTTTATCCTTGGTTTTAGGGTAAGATTTAGGGTTTGAATTAGGGTTAAGGCTATGACAAGGTTTAGGTTTAGGGTTAGGTCTAGGGTTAGGTTTATGGTTAGGGTTAGGGTTACAGTTAGGGTTATGGATAGGGTTATCATTAGGGTTAGGTTTAGTTAGGGTACTGGATAGGGTTAGAGCTAGTGTTAGGTCTAGGGTTAAGGTTAGGATTAGGGCCACCGTTAGGGTTATGATTAGGGATAGTGCTAAGGTTATGTTTAGGCTAAGGGTTAGGTTTTGAGCTAGGGTTAGGACTAAGATGAGGGTTAGGGTTAGAGTTAGGACTAGGGTTAGGGTTATGGTGAGGGTTATTCTTAGGGTAGGTTTAGGCCTTGATTAAGGTTAAGGTATTTATGTTTTGTGTTAGGTTTAGGCCTAAGTTTAGTCCTATGTGTAATGTAATTCTAGGGTTCTGATTAGAGCTAGTTTTAGGGTTAGGGTTATGGCTAGGTCTAGTGTTAGGATTAGGTTTTGAGTTAACTTCAGGTTTAGAGCTAGGTTTAATGTTAGTTTCAGGGCCAGTGTTCAGGTTAAAGTTAGGGTTAGGGAGAAATCCAGAATAGAACTAGGGTTAGGTCTAGTGGTAGGGTCAGTGTTTGGTTTAGGTTAAAGGTTATTGTTAGGGCTAGCATTAAGTTTTTGTTTAGGTCAAGGGCTAGAGTAATAGCTAGATTAAGATTAGGTTTAGGTATGGGCTAGTGTTAGGTTTAGGTTTAGGTATAAGTTTACTGGTAGGGCTAGTTTTAGGTTTCAGTTTCTGTTTAGGGTCAGGTTTAGACCTATAATTAGTGTTAGGGTCAGAATAAGGGTGAAGGTTAGGGTGAGGTTTTGAGTTAGGATTAGATCTAGAATGAGGGCTGGTTTTAGGACTAGTAATAGGGTTATTGTTTGGGTTTGGCTAAGGATTAGTATTAGGACTAGAATTACATTATGAATAGGGTTTGGCTTAGGGTAATGGATAAAATTAGAGCTAGGGTTAGAGCTAGGATTAGAGTTAGGTTTAGGGCTAGTTTTAGGGTTAGGGTTAGGGTTAAGTCTAGTGTTAGGGCTCATATTAAGGCTATTTTTGTGTTAGAGTTAGGGCTAGGTTTTGGCTAAGGCCAATGTAAGAACTAGGGTTACGATTAGGGTTAGTTTTAGGGTTAGGGTTTCGCCTAGGTCTAGTGTTAGCATTAGTTTTAGGGTTAGGGTGATATTTAGAGCTAGAATTTGTGTTTAGATATGAGTCAGAGTGAGGGTTAGTTTTAAGCCTAGGACTCGAATTAGAGCTTGGGTTATGGCTAGTTATGGGTTAGGGTTTGCTTTAGGTTAAGATTTAGGGTTAGAACAATGGCTCGGTTTTGTTTTAGGGATAGAGCTTGGATTAGGGATAGTTTTAGGATTAGCAATAGTGTTAGATCTAGTTGTAGAATGAGGTTTATGCTTAAGATTAGGGTTAGATTCAGAGTTATGGTTAGATCAAGGGTTTGGGTTATGGCTAGCCTTAGGGCTCAGGTTAGGGCTATTGTGAGGGTTACGGTAATGAAAAGGGTTATAAATAGAAATAGGGCTAGGGTGTGAGTTAGAGTTAGTCTTAGGGCTAGGGTTAGGGATAGGGTTAAGGTTAGGGTTCAAATAGGGCTAGGATTAGTGCTATGATTAGTGTTAGTGTTAGGCCTATGGTTAGGGCTAGGTTTAGGGTTAGTTTTAGGGGAAGGAATGGGTTATATAGCTAGGTTCAGTTTTAGGGCCAGGGTTATATTTAGGGATAAGGCTAGGGTGAGGTTTCGGGTTAGGATTAAGTGTAGGTTTAAGGCTAGGATGAGGGATAGGATTTGCGTTAGGATTAGGGCTAGGATTAGGGATAGGGATAATGTCAGTTCTAGGGTTATGGTTAGGGATAGTGTTAGGGATAGGGTTATGGCTAGGTCTAGTGTAAGGGTTAGGTTTAGTGTAGGGATCAGGGATAGAGCTAGGTTATTATTAGGGTCAGAGTATGGGTTAGGGTTTAGTTTGGGTTAAGGTTTAAGTTTAGGGCTCAAATTAGCATTAAGGTTAGTTTGGGGGTTAGAGTAATTGATAGAGTTAGGTTTACAGTTCAGGTTAGGTTTAGAGTAATATATAGGGTTAGTGTTAGGGATAGGGTTAGGGTTAGGCTGAGGGTTAGCATTTGGTTTAAGCTAACCAAATGAATAGGTTTAGTGCTAGTGTTAGGGCTTATTAAGGTTAGGATTAGGGCTAGTATTTGGGTTACTCCTAGGGTTAGTGTTAGGGTTCGGTTTAGGGTAAGTGTTAGGGATTGAGCTAGGTTTAGGGCTAGGACAAGGAATGGGGTTAGAATCAGGGCTACGGTTAGGGTTAGGGTTAGGGTTAGGGCTAGGGTTAGGGTTATGTTTAAGGTAATGGATAAAGTTAGAGCTAGGATTTGGGCTATGGTTACACTTAGGATTAGGGATAGGGATAGGGTTAGGTTTTGAGCTAGGGTTATGTTTGGAGTAAGGGTTAGAGTTTGAGCTAGGGTTAGGGCTAGGGCAAGCATTAGGTTTAGTGTTTGTGCTAGGGTTAGAGTTAAGGTTATGCTTCGGTCTAGGTTTAGGGCTTGTATTAGGGCTAGGTTTTGTGTGAGGTTTATGGCTAATGTTAGGGCTATGGGTAATGTAAGAGCTAGGTTTATAGTGGCTAGTTTTTTGGGTTAGGGTTATAGATATGTCTAGTGTTAGGTTTAAGTTTTGGGATAGGATAAGGTTTAGAGATAGGGTTTGTGTTAGGGTAAGCATCAGTGTTTGGGTTAGCATTGGGTTTATTGTTAGGGCTACAATTAGAACTGGGGTTATGTCTAGAGCTAGAGTTAGTCTTTGCATTAGGTTAATGGTTATTTTAGGCAAGGGCTAGGTTTTTGTTTAGGACTAGGGCTAGAGTTATGGCTATATTTAGGATTAAGTTTGGGTCTAGTGCTAGTGTTATGGTTAGGTTTAGGTATAGGTTTACTGGTAGGGCTAGTGTTGGGATTTGGTTTAGAGTTAAGGTCATGCTTTGACCTAGGGTTAGTGATAGGGTCAGAATAAGGGTAAGGGTTAGTATTAGGCTTCAGGTTAGGTTAGAGATAGAATGAGGGCTAGGATTAGGACTAGTAATATAGTTAGTTTTTGGGGTAATGTTGAGAGCCACAGCCGAAGGGGCCCCAGCAAACTTCCAGCTGCCAGCATACTTCCAGCTGCCGGCTGATGATTGGCTCACAGCGGCCCCAGCAACATCTAGCTGATTGGCTCCTCTGCAGTGATGCTCATTGGGCTGTTTCCCTGCCCTTTCAGACCACGGAATTGCCCCATTGGAGGAGGGTTTAACAAAACTAGGTATCAAAGGAGTAGAATACCAGTTATTTGCCCACGATGCCATAGAGGGAGACATTGGGCTAATGAATGCCGTTCTCAAACCACCATAGAGGGTACTCCATTATCAATAAACGAACAAGGACCAGGTGTTTATCCACAATATAGTGGAGAAAGGCATCGGGCTCCATTGCCAAAAAATGGACAGGGGGGCCCAATGCTCCGGGGCCCAAAACCACAAATATACGGAGCACTGGAGGAACCCAGCAACCCCATCAGGGTAGTGCCCAGGACACATTGTCCATCAGATCCCTCATCAGACAAACCAGAGGGAGCACAGGGTTGGACATCTGCACCTCCACCAGAGCGGTACTAACTCCAGAGATGGGAGTTCAAATCATTCCCACAGGGGTGAAAGGACCTCTTCCCAAAGGAACAGTAGGCTTATTATTGGGACGCAGCTCTTCTACTCTAAAAGGACTTATGATAAGTCCTGGGGTAATTGATCCCGATTATGAAGGTGAAATAAAAATTATAGCCAGTTCTCCAAAGGGTATATCAGTAATTTCACCAGGAGATAGAATAGCACAGTTACTAATAATACCCAGCCTACATGATAAATTTTCCAGTCATACTGTAGAAAGAGGTTCCAAGGGATTAAGCTCCACAGGTGTAGATTGGGCTATGCTTTCTTTAAATTTAGATTCTCGCGCCATGCTAAAACTAAATATTCAAGGACATGAATTTAATGGGCTACTGGATACAGGTGCAGACCTTAGCATCATCTCTCGTCAAGAATGGCCAAAACATTGGCCATTACAACAAGCCACTCAAACGCTTTGAGGCCTAGGAGTGGCAACTAATCCCCATAGAAGTGCAATGGTATTAGATTGGAAGGATCCTGAAGGATGTGAAGGAACTATACAGCCATATGTATTGGATCATCTTCCCGTAAATTTATGGGGACGAGATGTCCTAGATCAATTAGGTTTGACATTAACAAATAACATCAACCAAAATGCACCCACTATTATGACTAGACAAGGTTTTAGGAAAGGAAAAAGATTAGAAAAACAAGAACAAGTTATAGCAGCACCAATACAAATAGATCAAGGAACAGACAGACGTGGGTTGGATTTTCAGAAAGGGCCACTGAGACAATAAAAATTACTTGGAAATCAGAAAGACCAGTATGGGTTCCTCAGTGGCCCCTGACTAAAGAAAAGATACAAGCAGCCCATGACCTGGTCAAACAACAATTAGCGGAAGGACATATACAACCTTCTGTATCTCCCCATAATACTCCCATTTTTGTCATCAAAAAGAAATCTGGTAAATGGAGATTATTGCAAGATTTAAGAGCCATTAATAATGAGATGGTTACTATGGGACCTGCTCAATCAGGGATTCCTCAATTGTCTGCTTTGCCAAAAACCTGGTATGTTTTAGTTATAGATATTAAAGATTGTTTTTTTTTTTTCAATTCCAATTCATCCTGAGGATAGTCCACGTTTTGCATTTACTATCCCTGCACTGAATCATGAAGGTCCTGATCAGAGATATGAATGGAAAATACTCCCTCAAGGGATGGCTAACAGCCCAACTATGTGTCAAATTTATGTTAACAAAGTAATCCAGCCACTTAGAAATCAAAATCCTGAACTACAAATATTTCACTATATGGATGATGTATTATTAGCACACAAAGATAAAAACACATTGCTAAAATGTTATGCCACACTTACAAACTTATTAAAAAATTATAATCTAGAGATAGCAATAGATAAAGTACAATTAAATTTTCCAATTAATTATTTAGGAGTTCTATTATCCTCAACCATGGTCTGTCCACCAAAAATTCAAATACGCGTAGATCAACTCAAATCACTTAATGACTTTCAAAAGTTATTAGGAGACATAAATTGGATAAGGCCTTATTTAGGTATACCAACAGGAGAGTTGGGACCTTTATTTGATATCCTAAAGGGTCCATCAGATCCAAATTCACCCCGAATGTTAACGCCTGAAGCAAGAAAGGCATTAAAAATCATTGAAACATATATGGAAAATATGCATTTGGATAGAATTGATATAAGTTTGCCTTTAATATTTATTGTACTACCAACAAAAAATATTCCTACAGGAAAATTTTGGCAAGAAGGTCCATTATTATGGATACATTTATCTTATTCTCCTAACACTATTCTTACTAGGTATCCTGAGGCTGTAGGACAATTAATACTCAAAGGAATAAAAGCAGCAAAGGGAGTGTTTGGAATTTCTCCCAATAAAATTATTACTCCATATACTATGAATCAAATTGATGAGTTAGCTAATGAGTTAAATACTTGGGCAATAATCATGTGCAAATCTAATGTTTCATTTGATAACCACTTACCATCTAATCCTTTATTGTCTTTTTGGTCATTGTATCCTGTAATTTTTCCAAAAATGACAAGAAAAACACCTATCATGAATGCTCAAAATATATTCACTGATGGGTCAAATAATGGTACAGCAGCAGTAGTTATCCCTGATCAAACTTTTACATTTTTAGTACCCAAACAATCAGCTCAAAAGGTAGAGCTTAATGCAGTTTTACAAGCTTTTGTGATGTTTAAAGATTCTGTATTTAATTTATTTTCTGATAGTCAGTATGTAGTTAATGCTATAGTATCTCTTGAAGATGCTGGTAGGATTTCCCCTTCTTCTACTGTTTTCTCTTTGCTTTCCACTATACAAAGTCTAATCTGGGACAGAAAAGATCCATTCTTTATAGGACATATCAGGGCACATACAGGATTGCCTGGAGCCCTTAGTTTGGGCAATGATTTAGCAGATAAAACTACACATGACATACATATTTTCTCTACACTAGAAGAAGCTATAAATTTTCATAAAAAGTTCCATGTCAATGCTAATACTTTACAAAAGCGTTTTAAAATAACTAAGGAACAAGCTAGACAAATAATAAAACAATGTCAAAATTGTGTGACCTTTTTACCACAAGTTAATCTTGGAGTCAATCCTAGAGGATTGATACCTAACCATATTTGGCAGATGGACGTCACACACTTGCCAGAATTTGGAAAATTAAAATATTTGCATGTTACAGTTGATACTTCTTCTGGATTTTTGATGGGCTCCCTTCATGCCGGAGAAAAAACTAAAGATGTTATAGCTCATTGCTTACAAAATTTTGCCACTGTGGGTGTTCCAAAACAGTTAAAAACAGATAATGCCCCTGGTTATACTTCTACCTCTTTTAAACAATATTGCTCATCATTTGGCATTACTCATATAACAGGAATCCCATACAATCCACAGGGACAAGGCATAGTTGAAAGAGCTCATCAAACTATTAAAATGTACTTATTAAAGCAAAAAGAAGGAATTGGGAAGGGGTATATATTCCCCAAAGATAAACTTAAAATAACCCTTTTTACTCTAAACTTTTTAAATTTGGATTCATCAGGACTTAGTGCTGCGGAAAGGCATATGTGTCCAAAAAATGTGCATAAGCCCAAGGTACTTTGGAAGGATATTCTAACAGGACAATGGAAAGGTCCTGACCCAGTAATTGTCTGGAGTCGGGGGTCTGTTTGTGTGTTTCCACAGGGAGAACAGCAGCCGATTTGGATTCCAGAGAGATTAACCAAGGTCCTGACCCAGTGATTGTCTGGAGTCGGGGGTCTGTTTATGTGTTTCCACAGGGAGAACAGCAGCCGATTTGGATTCCAGAAAGATTAACTAAAGCAATTTCTACAGACCAAAAAGAAGATGATTTGGCTCAAATCCATAACAACTGATATCCAAAACTCCAGTTTGGCTATTCTTACATCTGCAACAGAACCAGGATGCTTTTTTCAATATCTATTTTATTATTGCCTTTTGCCATATCATGAAGTTCTATTTTGTTTTCTGAGCTCATACAGACCTAGGTTAATGTTTTGCTGATCAGTTCCTTTTTTTGACTATAGAGTTTTTAAACATTGCAATGGAGATTTCACCTGTAAAAAGTTATAAGGCCTTTACTATAATGTTATGTGTTGTATGTATTATATGTGTGCACACTTGTGTTTTGTGTTATATGTTTGAATGTACGTATGTCCATATATCATATATGATGAGTGCTCATGATAAAATGGATCCAAAAATTTTTTTTCACATGATTTATATGATTTAACTTAAGTTGGGTAAACAACTGTTGAGGATTGTTCTAATATGTAAACAAAAAAGGAGGTTAACAGATCTGTTTGTTTACTTTCACCTTTCCTTTTCATTATATTTAATAATTCTCTTAAAGATAATGTAAATTGTTAAGAAAATTGTTTTCTTTTAGTGCCTTCTGGAATGTTACATAATTTTTTCTTTAGCCATTATTGCCAGAATTCCTATCTTCATCCCAGTGCCGGTGAAGACAATGTAAATTGTTAAGAAAATTGTTTTCTTTTAGTGCCTTCTGGAATGTTACATAATTTTTTCTTTAGCCATTATTGCCAGAATTCCTATCTTCATCCCAGTGCTGGTGAAGTCAAAGATAAAACCAATCTACAGCTTCTGCAATAGCCATCACTGAACTGCTTGCAGAACTTGCCTGGACACATTGTGAACTCACCTGTATGCATTGTGAACTATCTGTTGGTGCAGCGACTTGTGGTAGTGTTGGGGTATTTTTGCTGATGATGTCATCGGTGGTACAATTTTTCCAAAAGGAGCCGTCAGTTGGCTTGGTGTATCTTCCTCCCTTCTGCTTGTCATGATTGTCCAGCTAAAATTTGGGGGCCAACAGAGGTGAGGCAAAGAACCTCACCCCCCCCGCTGGTACAAAGTCCTCTCCACAGGTGTGGCTGTATACTGGACCGGTAGTCAGTGACGGGTAAGATCCAATTGCAATGGTACCAAAGGACCATATGTACTATTGGACAACCTAAGGCAGGCACGGTCCCTAAGCCACATGCTTGTTGTTTAAACAGAGAGGGGGAGATGTTGAGAGCCACAGCCGAGAGGGCCCCAGCAAACTTCCAGCTGCTGGCTGATGATTGGCTCACAGCGGCCCCAGCAACATCTAGCTGATTGGCTCCTCTGCGGTGATGCTCACTGGGCTGTTTCCCTGCCCTTTCAGACCACGGAGCTGATCATTGGGGGACTTTTTTGGCTCCGCCCACGTGACCCAGCCAATCGGCCTCAAGAGCAGGAGGATTTTGGGAGGTGGAGAGAAGCTTGTGGGGGAGAGAGAGGCTTGTGGAAAGCCGGTGGTGGCAGTTGAGGCTCTGAGGGTTTTTCCTGAGAGGC
Source organism: Marmota flaviventris (assembly GCF_047511675.1). NCBI lineage: Eukaryota > Metazoa > Chordata > Mammalia > Rodentia > Sciuridae > Marmota > Marmota flaviventris. Next base: position 114,310,118 of record NC_092500.1, read on the forward strand.
TGTTTTGTTTGGCGTGTGTGGTTCTAAAAATAAAGTTAGTTTCTTTTTACAAGTGGCTCCTGATTGTGCCCAGCCAGACTGCGGCAGGGTAAGCTAAGGACTAGGGTTAAAACTAGGGTAGCATTAGGGTGAGTGTTTGGCTTAGGGTAAGGAATAGGTTTAGAGCTAGGGTTTGGGTTAGTGTTAGGGTTAGGGTTAGGGTTAAAGCTAGGGTTGAGGCTCAGATTAGCGCTAGGTTTAGTGTTAGGGTTAGGGCTATGGCTAATGTTAGAATTATATTTATTGTTAGGGATAGTTTAAGGGATAGGTTTAGGGCTAGGTCTAGTGTTTGGGTTAGGTTTATGGTTAGAGTGATGTTCAGAGTAGGGTTAGTTTTAGGGTCAGAGTCAGTGTCAGTATTAGTTGTAGGGATAGCTTTAGGACTAGGTGTAACGTTAAGATTTGTTTTAGGTTAAGGGTTAGTATTAGGGCTATAGGTCAGTTTTGTTTGTGGTCTATGTCTAGGGTTAGGGCTAGTTTTCAAATTAGAATCATAGTTAGGGCTAGTTTTAGGGTGAGGTTTAGGTTTAGAATTAGGGTTAGATTTAGAGTTAGGGTTATTTCTATGTTTAGGACTATGGCTTGTGTTAGGACTAAGTTTAGGGCTAGTGTTAGGGTTAGGCAATAGATAAGTTTGGTACTAGAAGTAGGACTAGGGCTAGTGTTAGGTTTAGTCTTAGGGCTAGGGTTAGAGTTAAGGTTACAGTTAGCAATAAATTAGGGCTAGGATTTGAGATATGGTTAGTGTTAGGATTAGGCCTAGGGTTAGGGCTAGGGTTAGTGTTAGTGGTAGTGTTAGGGTTAGGGTTAGGGATAGGGGAAAGGATGTGGTTATACCTAGGTTCACAACTAGGGCGAGGGTTGAAATTAGGGTTTGGGCTAGGGTTAGGGTTCAGGTTAGGATTAAGGCTAGGTTTACAATTAAAATGAGGGCTTGGGTTTGTGTTAGTTTTAAGGCAAGAATAAGGTAGAGTGCTAATGTCAGTTCTAGGGTTACAGTTAGGGATACTGTTAGGGTTAGTTTTATGGCTAGGTCTAGTTGAAGAGTTATATTAGCGTAAGGGTCAGTTTAGAGCTAGGTGTGTTATTAGAGTCAGAGTCTTGCTAAGAGTTTGGGTTAGCTTTTGGTTTATCTTTAGGGCTTGAATTAGCATTAGGGTTAGGTTTAGAGTTAGGGTTAGAGTAATTGATAGGGTTAGGTTTAGTGTTCATTTTAGGTTTAGGTAAGGATAAGGTTAATATTAGCAAAAGGTTTGGGGTTAGGCCTAAATGGATAGGGTTATATTTAGGTTCAGAACTAGGGTTAGTGTTAGGTTAGTGTAAAGGTTAGGGTTTGTGCTAGGATTAGGAATATGGCAAATGTTAGGTTTACGGTTAGGTCTAGGCTTAGGTATAAATTTAGGGTTAGTGTAGGTTTAGGGTTAGGACTAGGGTAAAGTTTACAGTTAGGGTTAGAGTAGGTTTAGGGTTAGGGCTAGTGTTATCATGATGTTTGTAATTAGGGTTAGGGTAATGGGTGGGGTTAGAGCTATCTTTAGAGCTATGTTTGGTTTAGGCTTATGTTTAGGGTAATGGATAGGTTTAGGTATAGATTTATGGTTAGGATTAGGGCTAGGGTTCGTTTTAGGTCTAGAGTTAGTGTTAGGGTTAGGTTTAGGGTAAGTGTTAGGGTTTGAGCTATGGTTAGGGCTAGGTTGATGGTTAGGGTTAGTGTCAGGTCTAGGTTTAGGATTAGGGTTAAGTTTAAGGCTAGGGTTATCATTAGGGTTAGGATTATTTTTACAGTAATGGATATGGTTAGAGGTAGAGTTAGGGCTAGGATTATGGTTAGGATTAAGTCTAGGATTAGGTTTAGGGTTAGGGCCAGATTTAGTGTTAGGGTTAGGTTTAAGATAATGGTTAGGGCTAAGGTTAGGGTTAGGGTTAAAATGAGGTGTAGGGCTCAGTGTAGGGATAGATTTTGCATTAGGTTAAGGCTATGGCTAATGTAAGAACTAGAGTTATGATTAGGGCTACTTTTGGGTTACTGTTAGGGCTAGTTCTAGTTTTAGGTTTACATATACTTTTAGGGCGATGTTAGAGCTAGGGTTAGTTTAAGGTCAGAGCCAGGCTCAAGGTTAGTTTTAGGGTTAGGTTAGGACTGGAATTAGGGCTAAGGTTAGGGCTATGTGTAGGATTAGGTTTTGGTTTAGATTAAGTGTTAGGGTTAGGGATATGGCTCAGTTTTGTTTTAAGGCTTGAACTAGATTAGGGCTAGTTTTAGGATTAGTGTTAGTGTTAGGGCTAGTGTTAGTGTGAGTTTTAAGCTTAGGGTTAGGTTTGAACTTAGAGTTATGGTTAGTTCTAGGGTTAGGGCTGGGGCTAGTGTTACAACTATGGTTAGGGCAAGTGTTAGGGTTATGGTAAGGGATAGGGTTAGATCTAGGAATAGGGCTAGGGCAAGAGTTAGAGTTAGTCTTACTGGTAATGTTAGGAATAGTGCTAAATTAGGGCTAGGATCAGGTCTTGGATTAGTGTAAGGGTTATGTCTAGAGTTAGAGTTAGGGTTAGATTTTTGGGAAGGAATGGGGTTATAGCAAGCTTCAGAACTAGGGCCAGGGATAAAATTAAGGACAGGGCTAGTGTTCAGGTTCAGGTTAGGATCAAGGCTAGGTTTAGGGCTAGGATGAGGGCTAGCGTTTGTGTTAGGGTTATGACAAGAATTAGGGCTAGGTCTAATATCAGGTCTAGGGTTATGGTCAGGAATAGTTTTCGGGTAAGATTTATGGCTAGGTCTAGTTTCAGAGTTAGGTTCAGGGTGAGGTTCAAGTTGAGAGCTAGGGGTATTATAATAGTCAGAATCAGGTTTTGGGTTTAAGTTAGGTTGAGGTTTAGGGTTATGGCTCAAATTAGCATTAGGTTTGAGTTAGGGCTAGGGTAATAGATAAGGTTATGTTTAGGCTTCAGGTTTGGTTTAGGGCTCAGGTTAGATTTAGGGTAATGGATAGGTTAGGGTAAGGCCTAGGGTTAGCATTAGGTTTATGGTTATCATTAGGGTAATGGAAAGGTTTAGTTCGAGGGTTAGAGCTAGGGTTATGTTTAGGATTAGGGCTAGAGTTAGGGTTAGGGTTAAGGTTAAGGCTAGGGTTAGGTTTAAGTTATGGGTTAGGGTTTGAGCTAGGGTTAATGCTAAGGATAGGGTTAGGTTTAGGATTAGGTCTAGGATTAGGATGAAGGTTACCATTAGAGTTAAGGTAATGGACAGGTTTAGATGTTGGGTTAGGGTTTGGGTTAGGTTTAGGATTAAGACTAGGGTTAGTGTTGAGTTTAGAATAATTGTTATGCCGAGCTTAAGCTAGAATTAGGACTATGGCAAAGGTTAGTTTTATGGTTCAGTCTAGGTTTAGGTTTACAGTTAGGGTTAGATTAGGTTCAGGCTTAGAGATAGGGTTATCATGATGTTTATGGTTAGGGTTAGTGTAATGTGTGGGGTTAGAGCTAAGGTGAAGTCTAGTTTTAAGTTTAGGATTAGTGCTAGGGTTAGGGTTAGGGTTAGGCTTATCATTTTCTTAAGCTTAGGTTAAGGGTAATGGTTAGGGATTGAGTATGTTTTAGGACTAGGTTAAGGCCTCAGGTTAGAATCAGGGCTAGGGATAGAGTTAGGGTTAGGGTTAGGATTAGGGCTAGGTTTAGCATTAGGTTTAGTGTTATGGATAGGGTAATGGATAGAGTTAGAGCTAGGGTTTGGGCTATGGTTACGGTTAGGATTAGGGCTAGGATTGGGGTTAGGTTTTGGGCTAGGTTTATGTTTAGGGTAAGGGCTAGGGTTTGAGCTAATGTTAGTGATAGGGCTAGGTCGAGGATTAGATTCAGCCTTAGGTCGAGGAACAGTATTATGGTATGTTTAGGGTTAGGGTTAAAGTTAGGGCTATGGTTATCATTAGGGTAAGGGTTAGGACGTGGTTTAGGTTTAGATTTAACATTATAGCTAGGATTGGGGCTTGCATTACGGCTAGATTTTGGGTTACATTAGGGCTAGTGTTAGGGATACAGATAACGTAAAAACTAGGGTTATGATTAAGGCTAATTTTAGGGTTACGGTTAGGGCTAAGTCTAGTTTTATGGTTAGATTTAAGTTCACGGTGATGTTTTGAGCTAGGGTTAGTGCTAGGTTCAGAGTTAGGGTCAGGGTTAGTTTTAGGGTTGGGGATAAGACTCGAATTAGGGGCAGGCTTAGGTCTAGATGTAGAGTTAGTATTTGGTTGAGGTTAAGGGTTAGGGTTAGTTCTATGGCTCGTTATGTTTTAGGGCTAAGGCTAAAGATAAGGGTACTTTTACGATTAATGTTAGTGTTATTGCTAGTCATATGGTGAGTATAGGCTTAGGGGTTCATTTAGAGTTATGGTTAATTCTAGGGCTAGGGCTATGGCTAGGGTTAGGGTTAAGGTTATGTCTAGTGTTTGGGTTATGGTAAGGGATAGTGTTAGAACTAGGAATAGAGCAAGGGCGATAGTTAGAGTTAGTCTTAAGGCTAGGGTTAGTATCAAGTTTAGGGCTAAATTAGGCTAGGAATATGTCTAGGATTGATGTTAGGGTTAGGCCTAGGGTTAGTGCTATGTTTAAGATTAGGTTTAGGGTTAGGTTTAGGGGAAGGGATGAGGTTATAGCTAAGTTTAGGGCTAGGGCAATGATTAGAATTAGATTTAGGTCTAGGGTTAGGTTTGTGTTAGAATTAAGGCTAGATTTTGGGTTAGGTTGAGGGCTAGGGTTTGTGTTAGGGATAGGGCAAGTTTTAGGGATAGGGATAATGTCAGGTTTAGGGTTACAGCTAGGGATAGTTATAGGGTTAGGTTCATGGCTAGGTCTAATATTAGGTTTAGGGTAAGGCCCATGTTAAGAGTAAGGTGTATTTTTAGAGTCAGGGTCAGGTTTCGCATTTGTGTTAGGTTAACTATTATGGTAAAGGTTCAAATTAGTGTTAGGGTTAGAATTAGGGTTAGGTTTATTGATAGGTTTGAGTTTAGGATTCAGGTTAAGATTAGGGTAATTGGTGGGATTAGGGTTAGTGATAGGGTTAGGGTTAGGCCTAGGGTTAGCATTTGGGTTAAGGATATTGTTAGGGTAATGAATAGCATTAGAGCTAGGGTTAGGACTAGGGTTTGGAATAGTATTAGGGCTAGAGTTAGGGTTAGGGGTAGGCATAGGGTTAGGGTTTGGGTTAGGTTTATGGTACAGGTTAGGTTTTCAGCTAGGGTTAATGCTAGGGTGAGGGTTAGGTTTAGGATTATGTCTAGGGCTGGATTTATGGTTAAGGTTAGGGTTAGTGTTAGGGTTAGGGCTAAGGTTATCTTTAGAGTTAGTTTAATGGACAGGGTTAGATATCGGGATAGGGTTAGTGGTAGCTGTAGGTTTAGGGTTAGTGTTAAGGTTAGGGCTAAGATTATCAGTTGAGTTAGGGTAATGGATAGGGTTAGATATCAGATTAGGGTAAGGGGTAGTTTTATGTTTAGGGTTAGTTGTTAGGGTTTGGGCTAAGGTTAGTTTAGAGTCAGCGATACGGTTTTATCTAGGGTTAAGGCTACAATGAGGGTTTGGTTTAGAGTTAGGTCTAGGATTTGGTTTACAATTAGGATTAGAGCTAGGGTTATCAGTAGGGTTAAGATTCGGTTTAGGGTAATGGATAATTTTAGAGATAGTATTAGGGCTAGTGTTAACATTATGATTAGGACTAGGATTAACATTAGGTTTAGGGATAGGGCTAGGGTTATGTTACGGTTCGGTTTTGGGTTTTATCTGGGGTTAGGTCTAAGGCAAGTGTTAGGATTAGCGTGAGGGTTAGGCTTACAGTAAAGGATAAGGTTAGGTTAGGGTTAGGGTTATGCTTTGAGCTAGATTTAGGCCTAGGATTAGAGCTAGGTTTTGTGTTAGGTTTAGTGCTATGGTAATGTAAGGTTTATGTTTACAGTTATGGCTAGGACTAGTGTTAGGTTTAGGTTTCAGTTAGGGTCAGTTTTATAGCTAGGGTTAGTGTTAGTGTCAAGGTCTGTGTTTGGATTAGGGTTTGGGTTAGGGCTAGAGCCAGAATTAGGGTTCGTTAGGTCTAGAGGTAAGATTACTGTTTGGCTTAGGTTAAGGGTTTTCATTAGAGCTAGGGCTAGTTTTTTGTTTAGGTCTTGGTTAAAGATATGGCTAGATTTAAGATTAGGTTTAATCTAGGTCTAGTGTTAGGGTTAAGTTTACATATAGGGTTATAGGTAGGGCTAGTGTTAGGGTTTGGTTTAGATTCAGGATCAGAATAAGGGTCAGGGTTAGGGTTAGAATTTGGGTTATGTTTATAACAAGAATGAGGGCTAAGGTTAGGACTATTAATAGGGTTAGGGTTTGGGTTAGACTAAGGATTAGTTTTAGGACTAGGGTTAGCATTAGAGTTGGGGTTTGGCTAGGGCAAAGTATAAGGTTAGAGCTAGTGTTAGAGCTAGGGTTCGGGTTAGGGTGTGGGCTATGTTAGGGTTAGGGTTACGGTGAAAGCTTAGGGCTACTTTCAGACCTAAAATTAGGGCTAGGTTTTGTGTTAGTTTAGGCCTAGGGTTAGGTCCATGGGTCATGTAAGAGCTAGGGTTATGATTAGGGCTAGTTTTAGGGTTAGGGTTATGGCTAGGTCTAGTGTTAGGATTAGGTTTTGTTTAGGTTAAGCTTTGGAGCTAGGATTATGTTAGGGTCAGGGCCACTGTTCACGTTAGAGTTAGTGTTGGGTTTAGTGCCAGAATTAGGTCTAGGGTTAGGTCTAGGGGTAGGGTTAGTATTTGGGTTAGGTTAAGGGTTATTGTTAGGGCAAGGGCTAGGTTGTTGTTCAGGTATGTGGCTAGAGATATGGCTAGATTTAGGATTAGGTTTAAGTCTAAGGCTAGTGTTAGGTTTAGTTTTAAGTATATGATTACCGGTAGGGCTAATGTTAGGGTTCGGTTTCGGGTTAGGGTCAGGTTTATACTTGCGGTTAGTGTTAGGGTGAGAATAAGTGTCAGGGTTAGGGTTTCGGTTTATTTTAGGGTTAGAGCTAGAACGAAGGTTAGGGTTAGGCTTAGTAATAGTGTTAGGGTTTGGTTTAGGCTCTGCATTAGGGTTAGGACTAGGGTTAGCATTAGGTTTAGGGTTTAGCTTAAGGTAATGTATAGGGTAAAAGCTAGGTTTAGATCTAGGGTTAGGGTGTGGACTTGGGCTAGTTTTAGGGTTAGAGTTAAAACTAGGGTTAGCACTCCTCTTACGGCCAGGTTTTTGTTTTGGTTTGGGCTAGTGTTAGGTCTACAACTAATGTATAAACCAGGGTTATGATTAGGGCTACTTTTTGCCTAAGTGTTACAGATAGATCAAATGTGAGGGTTAGGGTTACCGTTAGCATGATTTTAGAGCTAGGGTTAGTGTTAGGGTCAGTGTCAGTTTTCGGGTTACACTTGGGGTTAGTTAAACCCAATATTATCACTAGAGTTATGTCTAGGTGTAGGGTTAGTTTTTGTGTAAGGTTAAGGTTTATCATTAGGGCTAGGGCTAGGTTTTTGTTTAGGTCTAGGGCTAGAGATATGGCTAGAGTTAGAATTAGGTTTAGGTCTAGGGCTAGTGTTAGGGTTAGGTTTAGGTATAGGTTTATTGCTATTGCTAGTGTAAGGGTTCGGTTTATGGTTAGGGCCAGTTTTAGACAGACAGTTACCTTTAGAGTCAGAATAAATGTCAGGGTTAAGTTTAGGGTTTGGGGTTATGGTTAGAGCTACAATGAGGGCTATGGTTAGGACTAGTAATAGGGTGACGGTTTGGCATAGGCTAAAGATTAGATTTAGGCCTAGGGTTTGCATTAGGGTTAGGGTTAGCTTAGGATAAAGGAAAGGATTAGAGCTCGGATTATGGCTATGTTTAGGGTTAGGGTTAGGGCTAGTGTTAGGTTTAGGTTTAGGGTTAAAGCTAGGGTTAGGTCTTGCATTAAGGCTAGGTTTTGGTTATAGTTAGGACTAGTTTTAGAGTTATGGCCAATGTATGGACTAGGGTTACGATTTTGGCTATTTGTAGGATTAGGGTTAGGACTAGGTCTAGTGGTAGAGTTAGGTGTAACGTTTAGAGCTAGGGTTAGTGTTAAGGTCAAATTCAAGGTCAGAATTGTTTTAGCATTAGTGTTTGGCCTCGAATTAGGGCTAAGGTTAGGGCTAGGAGTAGGGTTAGATTTCGGTTTAGGTTAAGTTTTAAAGTTAGGGTTGTGGCCTGGTTTTGTTTTGGGGCGAGGGCTATGGTTAGGCCTAGTTTTAGGCTTAGCATTAGGTTTAGGGCTAGTGTTAGGCTTAGGTTTGGGCTTAGGGTTAAAGTTAGATTTTGATTTAGGAATAAATCTAGGGTTAGGTCTAGGACTAAGTATAGGGCTACTGTTAGGTCTTAGTTTATGGCTAGGATTAGGGTTATGGTAAGGGATAGGGTTAGAACTAGGTATAGGGCTAGGGTGAGAGTGAGAGTTAGTCTTACAGGTAAGCTTAGTGTTTGGTTAGGTATAGGGCTTAATTAGGGCTGGGAATAGGGCTAGGCTTATGGTTATGTTTAGGACTAGGGTTAGTTTTAGGCTTAGGGTTAGATTTCTTGGAAACGATGGGGTTAGAGCTAGGGATAGGGCTAGGGTGAAGGTTGAATTAGGGTTAGGGCTAGGGGTTCATTAGAGTTATGATTAAGGCTAGGTTTAGGGCTAGGATGAGGGCTAGCATTTGTGTTAGGGTTAGGGCTAAAATTAGTGTTAGGGTGAATGTCAGGTCTAGGGTTATGGTTAGAGATAGTTTTAGGGTTAGGTTTATGGCTATATTAGTGTGTTAGGTTTCGGGTAGGGGTCAAATTTAGAGCTAGGGGTATTATTAGGGAAAGGGTCAGGTTTAGGGTTTTGTTTAGGTTAGGGTTTAGGGTTAGGGCTCGAATTAGCATTAGGGTTTGGGTTGGGGTAATGATAGGGTTTGGTTTAGGGTTCAGGTTAGATTTAGCATAATGGATAGGGTTACGGTTAGGCATAGGGTTAGATTTAGGCCTAGGGTTAGCATTATAATTAGAGTTATGTTTATGGTAATTGTTAGGGTTAGAGCTAAATTTAGGTCTAGGGTTATGGATAGGATTATGGCTAGGGTTAAGATTAGGTTTATAGGTTTGTTTTGTGTTAAGTTTAGGGCTAGAATTACCGCTAGGGCAAATGTTAGGTATAGGATTATGGCTAGGGATAGTTTTAGGGTTAGGTTTATGGCTAGGTCTAGTATAAGGGTTAGGTTTAGGGGTAGGGTCAGGATTAGAGCTAGGTATATTATCACGGGAAGGGGCAGAGTTAGAATTTGGGTTGGGTTAAGGTTTAGGGTTAGGGCTTGAATTAGCATTAGTGTTAGAGTTAGGGTAATGATAGGGTTAGGTTTAGGGTTCAGGTTAGTTCTAGGTTAATGAAATAGGTTAGGGTAAGGGATAAGTTTAGGGTTAGGCCTAGGGTTACCATTAGAGTTATGGTTATGGTTAGGGTAATGGATAGGGTTAGAGCTAGTGATAGGGCTTGGGTTATTGTTAGAATTCTGGCTAGGGTTACAGTAAAGTTTAGGGCTATGTTCTGTGTTAGGGTTAGGCTTAAAGGTAGGGTCAAGGCTCGGATTAGGGCTTGGTTTTGAGTTTGGTTAGGGCTAGGATTAGGGCTAAGGTAATGTATGAACTAGTGTTGCAATTAGTGCTAGTTTTGGGGTTGGGCTTAGGTAGGGCTAGGTCTAGTGATATGGTTAGGTTTAGGGTCGGGGTGATGTTTAGAGTAAGGTTTATTGTTAGGGTTAGTGTCAGAGTCAGGGTTAGTTTTAGGGTTATTGTTAGAACTCGAATTAGGGCTAAAGTTAGTACTAGTTGTACGGTTAGGGTTTTGTTTAGGTTAAGGGTTAAGGATATAGTTTGGTTTTGTTTAGGGCAAGTGCTATGGTTACGGCTAGATTATGGATTAGCATCAGGGTTAGGGCTAGTGTTAGGTTAAGGTTTAGATTTAGGGTTAGCATTAGATTTTGAGTTAGGGTTATATCTAAGATTAGGGATAGGGCTAAGGCTAGGGCTAGGGTTAGGGTTAGGGTGAGTTATAGGGGTATGGTAACAAGTATGATTGGAACTAGGGATACGGCTAGGGCGAGAATTAGAGTTAGTTATGGTAGTAGTCTTAGGATTGGGATTAGATTTAGGGCTAAATTAGGGCTAGGATTGGTGCTAAGGTTAGGGCTAGTTTGGACTAGGATTTGGGCTAGGGTTAGTTTTAGCAGTAGGGCTAAATTAGGGCTAGAATTAGGGCTAGATTTAGGGTTAGGGTTAAAGCAAAATTAGGGTTTAGGATTAGGGCTAGTGTTAGTGTTAGGGTTAGGGCTACAATAGGGCAAGTATTAAGACTAGGGTTATGTTATGGTTAGACTAAGGGGTTGGGCTAGAGTTAGGGTTAGCATTGTTGTTAAGGTTAAGTTTAGGAGAATGGCCGGGGGTTATAGCTAGATTTAGAGATAGGGTGAGTGTTAGGATTAGGACTAGGGTTATATTTCACTTTAGGATTAAGGCTAGGTTTAGGGCTACATTAAGGGCTAGGGTTTCTGTTAGGGTTATGGCTAGGACCAGGTCTAGGGCTAATATCAGGTCTAGGGTTAATGTTAAAAATAGTTTTAGGGTTAGGTTATTGCTAGGTGTAGTGTAAGAATTAGGTTTAGGTTAAAGGTCAGATTTAGGGCTAGGGTTATTATTAGGATCGGGGTCAGGGTCAGGGTTCGCATTTGGTTTAGCTAAAGGTTTAGGGTTAAGGCTCAAATTAGCATTAGGTTTAGGTTTAGGATTAGGGTAATGGATAGGGTTTAGTTTAGGTTTCAGTTAAGGTTTAGGTTAATGGATGAGTTAGGTTTAGCAATCGGGTTAGGGTTACCATTAAGGTTAGGGTTATGTTTAGTGTAATGGAGAGGTGTAGAGCTAGGGTTTTGGCTAGGTTACGGTTTTGATTAAATTGACAATTAGGGTTCGGTTTAGGGATAGGGAGAGAATGTCATTTGGGGTAAGTTTTAAAGCTAGCATTATGGTTAGCCTTAGTGCTAGGGTTAGGGTTAGGGTTAGGGTTAGGAATGTTTTTGCATGCTTCAGCTTTGGGAAACTTTCACAAGGAAGAATCCAGAGTGCTCACATAGAACTGATTGAGTGTGTGTAGTTTCAAGCAGCGAGCACCAACACTGTTTGAGTTCAAGTTCCATTTCCATTTACACGTATAGGTCAAAATGAAGGAAACCTTAAAATACAAACTGTTCCTGACAGCAAACCATTGAAGGGATAAGACCCAAACCTGGGGAAAATAGTAAGGCTAGGTACAAGACGAATTATGCCAAGTATCAAATGAATTTGAACAAAACTCACCCTAACTCTAACACTAGATCTAAACAAACCCTAATCTAATTCTAACCTGTTTAGAGTACCTATGATCATAGAAGTCCCAAACTCAGGGAGCCTAGTGGTGCAACTTAACAGATCAATCTTATGCAGTATCAAATAAATTTGATGAAAAATATGGGGAGGTATTTCATATTTGTTCATATGAACATTTATATTTTCCGTTTTTTTCTTAAAGTGCTCATGGATAAATTATTTTTCATACTTCAGCTTAAGGTAATTTCACAAAGAAAAACCAAAGAGTTCCCACAGAGAGCTTATTGAATGTGTGAAGTTTCATGCAGCTAGCACCAACACTGTTTGATTTCCAGCTCCATTGCATTCACACCTATAGGCCCTAAGTAAGTGAAACCTAAAAATTCAAACTGTTCCTGACACTGAACCATTGAACCTTGAAGGTCCAAACTTGGGGAGCCTACTAAGGCTAGGTCAAGGATGAATCCTGTACAGTATCAAATTAATTCAACCAAAAAAATTGAAGCTCTTTCATTACATGGGTATTCTGCTTGCTCCTAATGCACCCATAGATAAAGCTGTTACTTTCTACTTCATCTTAGTTCTACTTCCATGGAGCCAAGTTGGGTAGGCTAACAGATGAATCTTTCACAGTATCAAAGAAATCTGACCAAATAATTGGGGAAGTAGTTCAGTACATGTATATTTTCCTGTTTTATCCTAAAGTGCTCTCACATAAAGTTGCTTTGCATGCTTCAGCTTAGGGCTACTTTTACAAGAAATAAACCAGAGAATGCTCATAGAAAACTGATTGAGAGTGTGAGGTTTGAAGTAGCTAGCACTAACTCTGTTGGATTTCCAGCTCTATTTCCATTTACACACATAGGTCAAAATGAAATGAAAACTTAAAATACACACTGTTCAGGAGAGCAAAACCTTGAACCAAGAGGCTCAAAACTAGAGAATATAGTAATGCTAGGTAAAAGTTGAATTTTACCCAGTATCAAAGAAATTTGAACAAAACAAAATCTAACAGACACTAGCTGTAACCCTAGCCCTAATCTAATACTAAATCAAATCTAACCTGCTTAGAAAACCATTGATCAGAGTAGTCCCCAAATAAAGGAGCCCAGTGGGGCAAGCTAACAGATGCATCCTGTGCAGTATCAAAGAAATCTGACCAAATAATTGGGGGAGGAATTTCAGTACGTGCGTATTTCCCTGTTTTCTCCTAATGTGCTCGTAGATAAATTATTTTTTCATGCTTCAGTTTAAGGTACTTGCACAAGGAACAACCAGAGAGTGCCCACAGAGAGCTGATTGAGTGTATGAAGTTTCAAGCAGCTAGTATTAACTCTGTTTGGTTTCCAGCTCCATTTTCATTCACGTCTATAGGCCACAATAAAGTGAAACCTAAAAATTAATACTGTTCCTGACAGTGAACTGGCAAACCTTGAAAACCCAACATGGGGATCCTACTAAGACTAGGAAAAGGATGAATCCTGTTCAATATCAAAGTAATCCATGCAAAAAAAAAAAATTGAAGCTTGCTCCTAAAGTGCTCACATGTAAAGCTGTTTCTTTCTAATTCAGGTCAGGCTACTACCACAACAAACAAATGAGAGAATGTGCACTGAGAAATGATTGAGTGTGTGAAGTTTCAAGCAGCTAGCACAAACCCTGTTTGAGTCCAGCTCCATTTCAATTGACACCTATAGGGCAGAATGAAGTGAAACATGAAAATTAAAACTGCTTCTGAGAGCAATCCCTTTTACCTAGGAGGCCCAAACATGGGGAGCATACTAAGAATAGGAAAAAGGTAAATGCTGCCCAGCCAATAAATTGTAAAAAAACTTACTCTAACCCTAAAACTAGTTCTAACACTTGCCCAAACTCTAACCATAACTACAAGCCTAACTTTTTAAGAGAACATTTGATCAAAATTTTAAACTTGGGGAGAATAGTAGGGAAGCTTACAGATGAATCCTGCACAGTATCAAAGAAATGTGACCAAATAATTGGGGGAAGTATTTCAGTACATGCATATTGCCCTGTTTTGACCTAAAATACTCTTGGATAAAGTTGTTTTGCATGCTTCAGCTTATGGCTATCTTTATAAGGAAGAAACCAGAGAGTGCCCACAGACAACTGATTGAGAATGTGACGTTTCAACCAGCTAGCACCAACCCTCTGATTTCCAGCTTCATTTGCATTTACCCATATAGGTCAAAATGAAGTGAGACATTAAAAACAAACTATTCGAAACAGTGCACCATTAAACCAAGAAGGCCCAAAATAGGGCACATAGTAAGGATACAAAAAGATAAATCTTCCCAGTATAAAAGATATTTGAACAAAACAAATTCTAACCCTAACACTAGCTCTAAAGCTAGCCCTAACCCTAACTGTAACACTAACCCTTACCTGTTTAGAGAACCATTGATCCTAGAATTGCCAACCTTGGGGAGCCTTGTGCAGCAAGCTAAAAGATGAATATTGTGCAGTATCAAAGAAATCTGATCAAATTGTTGGGAGACTTATTTCAGTACACACATGTTTCTCTGTTTTCTCCTTAAGTGCTCTCATATACAGTTTCTTTTGCATGCTTCATTTTTGGCCTACCTTCAAAAGAAAGAAACCAGAGAGTGCCCACTGAGAACTGATTGTGTGAAGTTTCAAGCACCTCCTGCCAACCCTGTTTGATTTCCAGCTCAATTTTCATTCACATCAGTAAGCCACAATGAAGGGAAACCTTAAAATACAAACTGTTCCTCACAGTGAACCTATTGAACAGAGAAGGCCCAAACCTGTGGAGCATAGTAAGGAAAAGTAAAAGATTAATCCTGTCCAGTATCATAGAAATTTGAAAAAAACTAGGGCCCCATGGGTGCTCTCAGCTCAGATGGAAGGCTTGGCTGTGCAGTTTCTCTGGGTGCAGATAGCAATCTCAGTCTCATGTGCAGACAGAAGGCAGCACAGAACAGAGAGACTTTGCTTGAGAATCACCAGAATGAGCTCTGGACACAGCACAAGGTCACTCCAGAACCACCCACTTCACCAAACACCATACATGGGTAATAGATGGAATCCATATTGCAAAACCTTCCTCGCCATCTATCAGTGGGTTTGGCTACCAGCTGGGTTCTGCAGCTAATCAGGTAAGTGGTTTCCAACTCCCCTACCTCCAGCTGTGATAACTCAAGATTTTTCTCGCAAGCTTTTGGGGGATGTAGCTATCAATGAGGAACAGCAACTGTACAGGCACCTGGTTTCCAATTCAGAGACTAAGAGTAGGGAGGCTCCAGGAAGAAGCTCAAGTTCTCTAACCCTGGCTACATCCACCACCCTGAGCACAGAGACTCAAGCTAGGAATAGACAACTCCACCTACCACAAGAAAAGAAAACAGAGTTCTGAGAGACTTTTTTTCTTACTTTTCTTGCTCTTCTCATTCATTCTTCTCTACTCTTCCCCTCTGGTCCTCACAACATCAACATATGTGAAACCAAGGACTTTCCATGAAATTCCACGTAACCTACACAGAACAATATCAATTGAGGAAATGGACAAAACCATCAAAAGACTACCATCTAAGAAAAGCCCAGGACCGGATGGGTATACAGCAGAGTTTTACAAAACATTAAAGAGGAACTAATACCAATACTTTTCAAGCTACTTCAGGAAATAGAAAAAGAGGGAGAACTTCCAAATTCATTCTACGAGGCCAACATCACCCTGATACCTAAACCAGACAAAGACACTTCAAAGAAAGAAAACTACAGACCAATATCTCTAATGAACCTAGATGCAAAAATCCTCAATAAAATTCTGGCGAATCGGATACAAAAACATATCAAAAAAAAAATTGTGCACCATGATCAAATAGGATTCATCCCTGGGATGCATGTCTGGTTCAATATACGGAAATCAATAAATGTTATTCACCACATCAATAGACTTAAAATTAAGAACCATATGATCATCTTGATAAATGCAGAAAAAGCATTTGACAAAGTACAGCATCCCTTTATGTTCAAAACTCTAGAAAAACTAGGGATAACAGGAACATACCTCAATATTGTAAAAGCAATCTATGCTAAGCCTCAGGCTAGCATCATTCTGAATGGAGAAAAATTGAAGGCATCCCTCTAAAATCTGGAACAAGACAGGGATGCCCTCTCTCACCACTTCTGTTCAACATAGTTCTCGAAACACTGGCCAGAGCAATTAGACAGATGAAAGAAATTAAAGGCATCAAAATAGGAAAAGAAGAACTTAAATTATCACTATTTGCAGGTGACATGATTCTATACCTAGCAGACCCAAAAGGGTCTACAAAGAAACTATTAGAGCTAATAAATGAATTCAGCAAAGTGGCAGGATATAAAATCAACATGCATAAATCAAAGGCATTCCTGTATATCAGCGACAAATCCTCTGAAATGGAAATGAGGACAACCACCCCATTCACAATATCTTCAAAAAAAAAAATAAAATACTTGGGAATCAACCTAACAAAAGAGGTGAAAGACTCATACAATGAAAACTACAGAACCCTAAAGAGAGAAATAGAAGGTCTTAGAAGATGGAAAAATATACCCTGTTCATGGATAAGAAGAACTAACATCATCAAAATGGCAATATTACGAAAAGTTCTCTATAGGTTTAATGCAATGCCAATCAAAACCCAATGACATTTCTTGTAGAAATAGAGAAAGCAATCATGAAATTCATATGGAAAAATAAAAGACCCAGAAGAGCAAAAACAATGCTAAGCAGGAAGTGTGAATCAGGCGGTATAGCGATACCAGACTTCAAACTATACTACAGAGCAATAGTAACAAAAACAGCATGGTACTGGTACCAAAACAGGCAGGTGGACCAATGGTACAGAATAGAGGACACAGAAACCAATCCACAAAACTACAACTATCTTATATTTGATAAAGGGGCTAAAAGCATGCAATGGAGGAAGGATAGCATCTTCAACAAATGGTGCTGGGAAAACTGGAAATCCATATGCAACAAAATGAAACTGAATCCCTTTCTCTTGCCATGCAAAAAAGTTAATTCAAAATGGATCAAGGAGGCCCACACCCCCTGCGCCGGCAAGGTAGACAGAACTGTGACCACCCACAGAGCAGGCCCAGCGGCCTGCTGAGGGGCAGAGCCGCCCCCCACCCCCCGCGCCTGCCAGGTAGGTGGAACTGTGACCACCAACAGAAAAAGCCCAGTGGCCCGCGGAGGGGCAGAGCTTCCAATCACTCCTGTAAGGTAGGCGGGCATGCGACCAACCGGCAGAAGGGGAGCAGCGGCCTGCTGAGAGGCAGAGCCACCCCCTCAACCCGCGCCTGCAAGGTAGACGGAACTGTGACCATCAACAGAACAGGCCAGACCTGCATCCGACAGACAGAACGGGCCCAGTGGCCTGAGGAAGGGTAGAGCCGCCCCCCCCCGCACCTGCAAGGTAGGTGGACCTGCAACCCACTGGCAGAACAGCCCCAGAGGCCTGCAGAGGGGCAGTGCCGCTGCCTGCGCCTGCAAAGTAGGCAGAACTGCGACGACTGACAGAACAAGCCTAGCGGCCCGCAGAAGGACAGAGCCGCCGCCCGCGCCTGCAAGGTAGGCAGAACAGCTACCGACCGGCAGAGCAGGCCCAGTGGCCTGCCGGCGTGGTAGGCACATTGCCCCAATTGGAGGACGGGCAGAGCCACTGCCCACGCCTGTGAGGGAGACTTTGCAACTATACAAGACCAATATAAATATATAGGGGGGAAATTCAATAGCACAACAGTTTCACCAAGTAGAAAGTAATGCAAACAGTATGAAGAGACAAGGAAAGAAAGGACCACAAGCAATGCAGGTCAACTCAACGTTAGAAGAGGTAATAGCTGCAGCAGATGGAATGTCAGATAAAGAATTCAGGATATACATGCTTCAGATGATCTGGAGTCTCAAGGAAGACATCAGACAGCAAAATCAGACAATGAAAGATCACTTCAACAATGAATTACATAAACAAATCCAAGAAGCAAAAGATCAACTATACAGGGAGATAGAGGTTATAAAAAACAAACAAACAGAAATCCTAGAAATGCAGGAAGCAATAAACCAACTTAAAAACTCAATTGAGAATACTACCAGCAGAGTAGAACACTTAGAAGATAGAACATCAGACAATGAAGATAAAGTATTTCAACTTGAAAAGAACATAGACAGCTCAGCAAGACTGTTAAGAAACCATGAGCAGAACATCCAAGAAATATGGGATAACATCAAGAGACCAAATTTAAGAGTCATTGGGATACAGGAAGGGACAGAGTTTCAAACCAAAGGAATGAGCAATCTATTCAATGAAATAATACGAGAAAACTTCCCAGACTTGAAGAATGAGACAGAATCCCAAATCCTAGAAGCCTACAGGACGCCGAATGTGCAAAATCATAAGAGACCCACACCTAGACACATTATAATGAAGATGCCCAACATACAGAAAATGGAGAGAATTTTAAAAGCTACAAGAGAAAGGAAGCAGATCACATTTAGGGGTAAGCCAATCAGGATAACAGCTGATCTTTCAACACAGACTCTGAAAGCTAGAAGATCCTGGAATAACACATTTCAAACACTGAAAGAAAATGGGTTCCAACCAAGAATTGTGTTTCCAGCGAAATTAAGCTTCAGGATGGAAGATGAAATTAAAACCTTCCACGATAAACAAAAGTTAAAAGAATTTGCAGCTAGAAAACCATCTCTTCAAAACATCCTCGGCAAAACATTACAGGAAGAGGAAATGGAAAATAACAATGAAAACCAACAGTGGGAGGTAGGACAGTAAAGGGGGGAAAATAATCAAAGAGGAAAACAAACCATGTTTAGTAACATAAATAAACAAATATGGCTGGAAGAACAACCCATATCTCAATAATAACCCTAAATGTTAATGGCTTAAACTCACCAATCAAGAGACACAGACTAGTAGAATGGATCACAAAACAAGACCCCAAAATATGCTGCCTACAGGAGACGCATTTGATAGGAAAAGACATACATAGGCTGAAGGTGAAAGGTTGGGAAAAATCATATCACTCATATGGACTTCGGAAACAAGCAGGAGTGTCCATACTCATATCAAATAAAATAGATTTCAAGCCCAAGTTAATCAAAAGGGATAAAGAGGGACACTACATACTGCTTAAGGGAACCATACACCAACAAGACATAACAATCATAAATATATATGCCCCAAACAATGGTGCAGCTATGTTCATCAAACAAACTCTTCTCAAGTTCAAGAGTCTAATAGACCACCATACAATAATCATGGGAGACTTCAACACGCCTCTCTCGCCACTGGACAGATCTTCCAAACATAAGTTGAATAAGGAAACTATAGAACTCATTAACACAATTAATAACCTAGACTTAATTGACATATATAGAATATACCACCCAACATCAAGCAGTTACACTTTTTTCTCAGCAGCACATGGATCCTTCTCAAAAATAGACCATATATTATGTCACAGGGAAACTCTTAGACAATATAAAGGAGTAGAGATAATACCATGCATCCTATCTGATCATAATGGAATGGAACTGAAAATCAATGATAAAAGAAGGAAGGAAAAGAATACATCACTTGGAGAATGAACAATAGGTTACTGAATGATCAATGGGTTATAGAAGACATCAAGGAGGAAATCAAAAAATTCTTAGAGATTAATGAAAACACAGACACAACATATCAGAATCTATGGGACACATTGAAAGCAGTTCAAAGAGGAAAATTCATTGCTTGGAGTTCATTCCTTAAAAAAAGAAAAAAAAACAACAAATAAATGATCTCATACTTCATCTCAAAATCCTAGAAAAAGAAGAGCAAAACAACAGCAAAAGAAGTAGAAGGCAAGAAATAATTAAAATCAGAGCTGAAATTAATGAAATCGAAACAAAAGAAACAATTGAAAAAATTGACAAAACTAAAAGTTGGTTCTTTGAAAAAATAAACAAAATCGACAGACCCTTAGCCATGCTAGTGAAGAGAAGAAGAGAGAGAACTCAAATTACTAGCATATGGGATGAAAAAGGCAATATCACAACAGACACTTCAGATATACAGAAGATAATCAAAAATTATTTTGAATCCTTATACTCCAATAAATTAGAAGATAGTGAAGGCATCGATAAATTTCTTAAGTCATATGATCTGCCCAGATTGAGTCAGGAGGATATAGACAACCTAAACAGACCAATATCAATTGAGGAAATAGAAGAAACCATCAAAAGACTACCAACTAAGAAAAGCCCAGGACCGGATGGGTATACAGCAGAGTTTTACAAAACCTTTAAAGAGGAACTAATACCAATACTTTTCAAGATACTTCAGGAAATAGAAAAAAGAGGGAGAACTTCCAAATTCATTCTACGAGGCCAACATCACCCTGATACCTAAACCAGACAAAGACACTTCAAAGAAAGAAAACTACAGACCAATATCTCTAATGAACCTAGATGCAAAAATCCTCAATAAAATTCTGGCGAATCGGATACAAAAACATATCAAAAAAATTGTGCACCATGATCAAGTAGGATTCATCCCTGGGATGCAAGGCTGGTTCAATATACGGAAATCAATGAATGTTATTCACCACATCAATAGACTTAAAATTAAGAACCATATGATCATCTCGATAGATGCGGAAAAAGCATTTGACAAAGTACAGCATCCCTTTATGTTCAAAACTCTAGAAAAACTAGGGATAATAGGAACATACCTCAATATTGTAAAAGCAATCTATGCTAAGCCTCAGGCTAGCATCATTCTGAATGGAGAAAAATTGAAGGCATTCCCTCTAAAATCTGGAACAAGACAGGGATGCCCTCTCTCACCACTTCTGTTCAACATAGTTCTCGAAACACTGGCCAGAGCAATTAGACAGATGAAAGAAATTAAAGGCATCAAAATAGGAAAAGAAGAACTTAAATTATCACTATTTGCAGATGACATGATTCTATACCTAGCAGACCCAAAAGGGTCTACAAAGAAACTATTAGAGCTAATAAATGAATTCAGCAAAGTGGCAGGATATAAAATCAACATGCATAAATCAAAGGCATTCCTGTATATCAGTGACAAATCCTCTGAAATGGAAATGAGGACAACCACTCCACTCACAATATCTTCAAAAAAATAAAAAATAAAACACTTGGGAATCAACCTAACAAAAGAGGTGAAAGACTTATACAATGAAATCTACAGAACCCTAAATAGAGAAATAGAAGAAGATCTTAGAAGATGGAAAAATATACCCTGTTCATGGATAGGAAGAACTAACATCATCAAAATGGCGATATTACGAAAAGTTCTCTATAGGTTTAATGCAATGCCAATCAAAACCCAATGACATTTCTTGTAGAAATAGAGAAAGCAATCATGAAATACATATGGAAAAATAAAAGACCCAGAAGAGCAAAAACAATGCTAAGCAGGAAGTGTGAATCAGGAGGTATAGCGATACCAGACTTCAAACTATACTACAGAGCAATAGTAATAAAAACAGCATGGTACTGGAACCAAAACAGGCGGGTGGACCAATGGTACAGAATAGAGGACACAGAAACCAATCCACAACACTACAACTACCTTATATTTGATAAAGGGGCTAAAAGCATGCAATGGAGGAAGGATAGCATCTTCAACAAATGGTGCTGGGAAAACTGGAAATCCATATGCAACAAAATGAAACTGAATCTCTTTCTCTCGCCATGCACAAAAGTTAATTCAAAATGGATCAAGGAGCTTGATATCAAATCAGAGACACACCGTCTGATAGAAGAAAAAGTTGGCTACGATCTACATACTGTGTGGTCGGGCTCCAAATTCCTCAATAGAACACCCATAGCACAAAATTTAATAACTAGAATCAACAAATGGGACTTACTCAAACTAAAAAGTTTTTTTCTCAGCAAAAGAAACAATGAGACATTAGCCATAGACCTAATTCTCGCCCTAAACCTAACACAAACACAAGCCCTCATCCGAGCCCTAAACCTAGCCTTAATCCTAACCTGAACCTAACCCTAGCCCAATCCCTAATTTCAACCCTCGCCCTAGTTCTGAACCTAGGCAGAACCACACCCCTTCCCCTAACACAAACCCTAACCCTAATCCAACACTAACACTAATGATAACCCTAACCCTAACCATAGCTCTAATCCTAGACCTAATTTAGTGCTAATCGTAACCCTAACTCTAACCCTACCCCGAAGACTAACTCTAACTCTTGCCCTAGACCTATTTCTAGTACTAACTCTGTTACCATAACCCTAACATTAGTCCTAACCTAACCCTAACCCTAACCCTAAACCTAGCCTAAATCCTAACCCTAGACCTAACCATAACTCTAAATATATCCCTAACCCTAAGCCTGAACCTCACCCTATCACTAGCCCTAACACTATCACTAATCCTAAAACTAGTTCTAAACCTAGCTGTAGCTCTAAAACAAAACTGAGCCCTAGCCCTAAACCTAACACTAACCTAACTGTAACCTCAGACCTGACATTAGACCTATCCCTAATTCTTGCCCTAACCCTTGCCACAGTCTGGCTGGGTACAAAATCTCGAGCCACTCAAGGAGGAACAAACTTTATTTCTGAACTACACCTGCACACTCCACATACGCTCCCGGGGGAAAATGCTGAACCATGCCACGAGGCTCCTCGCGGGACCAGCTACTCCAACAGGCAAATCCCTCCACTGGAAATCCCTCCTACCACACTTCCCCAACCAATGGGAACTCTCCGGGAGTCCCGCTAGAGCTCCAAAGTAGCAGGCCGAGGCATACAGCAGGGGTCTAATATCCAGTTGAATTCAGATCTTAACATAATCATATCATCTCAATGGCTTGCTGGCGTCACCTTTCAACCAAAAATGCCATGCGTCATTCCTATTTGGCTATGGCTCTCAGCATCCCCCCCCTTCCGTTTTATTAAGCAACAAGCAATGTGGCTTAGGGACCGTGCCTGTTAGGTTGTCCAATACAACATATGGTCCTTACCCATCATCGGATGAGCTGACATCTAGGCATCAGCCTCCTGTCTTAGGTTGGTACCACTGCATTTGGATCATACCCGTCACTGACTACCGGTCCAGCATCCAGCCATACTTGTGGATAGGCCTATGCACCAGTGTGTGGGGGGGTGAGGTTCTTTGCCTCACCTCTGTTGGCCCCCAAATTTTAGACCATCACTAGCAGAAGGGAGGAGGATACAGAAATGCCACGACACCAAGCCAATTGATGGTTCCTTTGGAAAAATTGTATCACCGATAACACCATCAGCAAAGATATGCCAGCACTACCACAATTCGCTGTACCAGCAGATAGTTCACAATGTATACAAGTTATAAGTTCACAATGTATACAAGTGATACATAGTCCAGGCAAGTTCTGCAAGCAGTTCAAAGTGGAGGAATCTATTAATATGTCCATTTCCTCCCAAAGTAAATTGACTCCTTGATTGAGCATTACTTGTTGAGTTATTATTCATTGATGCATCAGTTTATACAGTTTACTGTGATAGCTATCGAAGAAGCTGTAGTTTGGTTTCATCTTTGTCTTCACCGGCACTGGGATGAAGATAGGAATTCTGGCAATGATGCTAAAAAAAAAAAATTATGTAACATTCCAACAGGTACTAAGAAAACAATTTTCTGAACAATTTATATTATCCTGAACAGAATTATTAAATATAATGAAAAGGAAAGGTGAAAGTAAACAAACAGATCTGTTAACCTCCTTATTTGTTCACATATTAAAACAATCCTCAACAGCTGTTTACCCAATTTAAATTAAACCCTTCCCTTCTGCTTGTAGCAGATTATTTATGGTGTCTGTGTAAAAACCACTATGGTGGTAATATAAATTAAACAAAAGGGGGGAAATGTTAGGGTCTGTAAAAAAGTCAAGATGGCGACTGGCATTTTGCCAGAGGGAGTGGTTTGTGAAGTAATGCCAGCGAGCCATTAAATGTAGAGATTCCTTATTGGTTGACTGCTGTATCTAGTTTATGTAAATTAAGATAAGCTGTGTGGAATGTATATATACCCCTCCTGTCCTACAATAAACGGCTCTCACTCCTGCTGTATCAATCTACACAAGTGGCTCATCAGCCCCCGGTTATTTTGCTGCAGCCGGACAGTGGTAACCCTTACACAAAACCTAACCCTACACCTACCGATAACTCTAGCCTTATTTCTAGAGTTATCCCTACCCTAAAACTAACACTGAACTTGACTTTTACCCTAACACTAACCCTGTTTCAAATCATCACTCTAATCATAACCTAACCCTAACACTAGACCTAGCCCTAAACCTAACCCTATAACTAGCCCTAATATTAACCCTAGTTCTTATAATAGCCATAGCCCTACCCTAACCCTAACATAATCTAAAACCTAGCCCTAACCCTAACCCACTAGCTTTAACCCTAACCTAACTCTAAACCTAATCCTAACCCTAGCCTTAATCCTAACCATAACCCTAGCCCTAACTCTAGCTCTAATCCTATCTATTACCTTAACACTAACCCTAACCCTAATACTAATCCTAGGATAACCCTAACTCTATCCATAACCATAACTCTATTCATTACCATAAACCTAACCAGAACCCTAAACCTAACCATATCCATTATCCTAACTCTAAACCTAATCCTAACCGAATTTGAGCCCTAAACCTAAACCTTAACCTAAAAAACCCTAACCGTTACCCTGACCCTAATAATACCCCTATCTCCAAAAGTGACCCTAACCCTCAACCTAACCCTTACACTATACATAGCCATAAATCTAACCCTGAAACTATCCCTAAGAATAACCCTAGACCTAACATTAGCCCTAGGCCTAATGTTAGCACTTATGCTAAAAAAATAAAACAAAATAAAGCCCTTATCCTCTCCCTAAACCTAGCCTTAAGCAGAACCCTAACCCTATCACTAGGCCTAACTTTAAGTGAACACTCACTTTAGACCTTAAACTAGGTATAATATTATAATGTACCCTAACCCTAATTCTAACCCTAGCACTAAACCAAGGCCTACCCCTAATACTAAACCTAGCTCTAATCCTAGACCTAATTTAGACCTAACCCTAAATCTAATCATATCCTTAACCCTAAGACTAACTCTATCTCTTGTCCTAGCCCTAACCCTAAACCTAGATCTAACACTCACTCTAAATCTAACCCTAACCTAAAACCTAAACCTCACCCTAACACTAGCCCTAATCCTAATGCTAATTTGAATACTATCCCTCACCATAGCCATAGCATTCAAGCAAAACTGAGTTTACAGCTCGAATCATAAACCTTAACCTAAACGAAACCATAACACTATGCCTAGCCCTTGCCCTAGCCCTAATTTGAGTCCTAAACCTAACCGTACAACTAATGATGACCCTGAATCTGATCCTAAAACTAATCTTAGCTCTAAACATCACCCTAACCCTAAACCTAGCCCGAACACTAAACCTAGCCCGAACACTAAACCTAGCCCTAACCCTAATCCTAAAACTAGCCCTAATCGTAATGCCAGGTCTTACATTAACAACAGCCCTAACCCTAACATCAAACCTAGCCTTAATCTGAACCCTAACCCTAGCTTTAACCCTAATGCTAACACTAACCCTAAACCTAACCCTAGCTCTAACCCTATCCCTTACTCTATGCCAACCCTCACCCTAATGCTACCCTAGTCCTAACCCTAATACTTAGCCTACCCCAAAAACTAACTCTATTACTAGTCCTAGCCCTAAGCCCCATTCTATCTCTAACCCTAACCCAAACCCAAAGCCTATCCCTGACCATTATTATGACCCTAACACTAAACCTAGGACAAAGTCTGACCCTACCCTAAACCAAACACTAACACTAGCCCTATGGGTAAACCTATACCTAAACCTAACAGTAACATTAACACTAGACCTAAACTTAATCCTAAATATAGCCATAACTCTAGCCATAGCCCTAAACAAAAATCTAGCTCCAGGACTGATAATAACCATTAGTCTAATGCAATGAGTAACAATACCCCTAAAACTAACCCTTGTAAAACTGTGCTCCTAACTGTAAATCCAATGCTAACCTGATCACTGACCCTTACCTTAACACAAACCTTATCTCTAAACCTTATACTAACCCAAACCTTCCCTAAAACTAGACCTATCCATAACCCTAACCTTTAAACTAGCCATAACCATAATCCTAGTTCTTACATTACCCATAGTCCTAACACTAGCCATAAACCTCCTCCCAAAACCTAGCCCTAAATGTAGCACTAAAACTAACTCTAAGCCTAATCCTAACCTTATCCCTAGCCCTAACCCTCACACTTGCCTTGCCTAATATCATAGAAATTTGAAGAAAACTAGGGACACGCTTGAGCTCTCTGTGCAGATGGAAGGCTCAGCTGTGTGCTTCCTCTCAGCTCAGTGGGAAGTCGGAAGTCTCTGCTGCGCATGTGCTCTCAGCTCAGATGGAAGTCTCAGCCATGTGTGAGCTCTTGGCGCAGAGGGAAGTCTTGGCTGCAGTTTCGCTCTTGGCTCAAACAGAAGTGTCAGCTATGCAGGCACTCTCAGCGCAGAGGACACCTAGCACAGAACAAAGAGGTTTTGCTTGTGAGTCACCAGGCCAAGCTCTGGATACGGCCAAAGGTCACCCCAGAACCACCCACCTCACCAAACACCCTACACAGGTAACAGATGGTATGCATCTTGGAAAACCTTACTCACCAATTGTCAGTGACCCTGGCTACCAGCTCAGTTGTGCAGCTGCTCAGGTACCCGGGTTCCAACTCCCCTACCTCCAGCTGTGATAACTCAAGATTTTTCTCACAAGCTTTTTTTTTTTTTTTTTTTTTTTGCGGGAGGGGGGGGGCGTAGTTTTCAATACAGAACAGCAACTGTACAGGTACCTGGTTTCCAACTCAGAAAGTAAGAGTAGGGAGGCTCCAGGTAGTAGCTCAAGCCCTCTCAAACTGGCTACCTCCACCACCCTTAGCACAGAGACTCAAGCTAGGAATAGACAACTCCACCTCCTGGAAGAAAACAGAGTTCTGAGAGACTTTTCTATTCTCGCTCTTTTCATCTATTCTCCTCTACCCTTCCCCTCTGGTCCTCACAATCTCAACATACATGAAATCAAGAACTTTGCATGAAATTGGACTTTAAGAACTGAATCACCAGAATTGTTTAATATAGAGGAATGCATAGGCCCACCTCACCCCCCCTTTATTTTATATTATTTTCATTCTCCCTTTCTTTCTTTCTTGTTTTTTTTTTTCCTTCTTTTTCTTCCTCCCTCTATCACACTTTCAACCTCCAAACTTTTACTATTTATACATAGGATAATTTTATGAATACTGATAGGAAATTTGAATTTATACATTCTTCTATAAATTACCCTTGTCTATTCATTACAATTCTCCTCCAATTTACTAAGATAGATTATTCTCATATCCTCACTCCTTTCTGCCTTAACATAGCATATTACCCCTGACCATCAGTTCTCTATACACCACCAGAAATGGTATGCCTTTTATGAAACTAATGACTATATTCTAAATAATAATTGAAGCCAACATCTGTAGATATAGAATCTAAATATAAATGTATTTATAATGGTTCAGCTTAGGCTTCGGGTTATGGTTAGATTTAGAGTTAGAATTTGATCTATGGTTAGGTCTAGAACTAAGGATAGGGCAAGTGTTAGGACTAGGTTTGGGGTTAGGTTTAGGGTTATGGTAAGGGATAGGGGTAGAACTAGTGATAGGCTAGTATGAGAGTTAGAGTTAGTCTTAGGGCTAGGGCTAGGGTTATGTTTAGGGTTAGGGCTAAATTAGGGCAAGGTTTAATGTTAGTTTGAGACCTCAGGTTAGGGTTATACTTAGGGTTATATGTAGGGTAAGGGAGTGGGTTATAGCTAAGTTTTGGGCTAGGGTGAGGGTTAGTATTAGGGTTAGGGCTAGGGTTAGGTTTAAGGTTATGATTAAGGCTAGGCATAGGGCTAGAATAAAGGCTAGTGTTTGTGTTAGGGTTAGGGCTAGTATTAGGGCTAAGGCTAATGCCACGTCAAGGATTACAGTTATGGATAGATTTAGTGTTAGTTTTATGGCTTGGTCCAGTGTAAGGTTAGGTTTAGTGTAAGGGTTAAGTTTTGAGTTAGGGATATTATTAGGGCCAGATTCAAGTTTAGGGTTTGGTTTATGTTAGAGTTAAGGTTTGTGGCTTGAATTGGCATTAGGTTTAGGGTGAGGGTTAATGACAGAATTAGGTTTAGGGTTTAGATGTGGTTTAGTGTAATGGATAGGATTAAGGTTAGGCCTAATGTTTAGCATAAGGGTTAGGGTTATCATTAGGGTAATGGAAAGCGTTAGACCTAAGATTAGGGCTAGGGATATGTATAGGATTAGGGCTTTTTTTAGGTTAGGGTTAGGTTTAAGTTTAGGGTTAAAGCTAGATTTAGGAATCGGATTAAGTCTAGGTTTGGGGTTAGGTTAGGGCTAGGGTTAAGGCTACGGGTAATGTATGAAGTAGGTTATGATTAGCACTAGTTATAGGGTTAGGGTTAGGGCTAGGTCTATTGTTAGGGTTAGGTTTATTGTTATGACAATATTTAGAGCTATATATAGTGTTAAGGTCAGAGTCAGTGTCCATATTACTTTTCAGGTTAGATTTAAGACTGGAATTAGAGATAAGTGTAGGTCTAGGTGTAAGGTAAGGGTTTCATTTAGGTTAAGGGTTAGGATTAGGGCTATGACTCAGTTTTGTTTTAGGGCTAGGGGTAGGGTTAGGGCTAGTTTTAGGATTAGTTTTAGAGTTAGGGCTAGTATTAGTGTGAGGTTTAGGCTTAGGTTTAGGGTTAGATTTAGAGTTAGCTTTAGATCTAGGGTTTGAGCTAGGGTGAAGGATAGGGCTAGAGTTAGGGCTAAGTTTAGGGCTAGGTTTAGGGTGATGGTAAGGGATTGGTTTAGAACTTGCTATAGGGCTAGTGTGAGAGTTAGAGTTAGTCTTAGGGCAAGGGTTAGTGTTAGGGTTAGGCCTAGGGTTAGGACTAGGTTTAATATGAGGTTTAGGGTTATGGTTAGGTTTAGGGTAAGGGTTGGGATTACACCTAGTTTTATGGCTAGGGTGAGGGTTATAATTAGGGTAAGTGTTAGGTTTATGATTAAGGTAAAATTATGTCTTGGATATGTGCTAAGGTTTGTGTTAGGGTTAGGAGTAGGACTAGAGCTAGGGCAAAAGTCAGGTCTAGGGTAACAGTTAGGGATAGTTTAGGGTTAGGTTTATAGCTAGGTCTATTTTTAAGGATTAGATTTATGGTTATGGTCAAGTTTAGAGCTAGGGTATTTTTAGAGTTAGGGTCAGGTTTAGGGTTTTTGTTAGGTTAAGGTTTAGGTTTGGGCTCAAATTAGCATTATTGTTAAGGATAGTGTAATGATAGGTTTAGGGTTCAGATTAAGTGTAGGGTAATTTATAGGGTTAAGGTTAGGTATAGTTTTAGGTTTGTGGCCTATGGTTAGAATAAGGGTTAGGGTTATCATTAGAGTAATGGTTAGGTTAGAGCTAGGGTTAGGGCTAGGATTATGCTAAGGATTAGGTCTAGGCTGAGGCTTAGGCTTAGGCTTAGGGTTAGGGCTATGGTTAGGATTAGGTTTAGCTTTAGGGTTAAAGCTAGGGTAGACCTTGGATTAGGGCTAGGTTTTGCAATAGTAAGAACTTGTTATGATTCAGGCTATTTTTAGGGTTAATTTTAGGGCTAGGTATAGTTTTAGGGTTAGGTTTAGGGTTGGGGTTGTGTTTAGAGCTAGGGTTACTGTGAGTGTCAGGGTCAGTGTTCAGGTTAGTGTTATGTTTAGAATTAAAGCCAGAATTAGGTCTAGGGGAAGAGTTAGTGTTTGGCTTAGGCTAAGGTTATTGTTAGGGCTATGTCTACGTTTTTCATTATGTCTAGCGTTTGAGTTACGGCTAGATTTATGATTAGGTTTAGATCTAGGGAGAGTGTTAGTGTTAGGTTTAGATATAAGGTTACCAGAAGGGCTACTGTTAGTGTTCAGTAAAAGGTTAGGTTCAGGTTTAGACCTACGTTTAGTTTTAGGGTCAGAATAAGGGTCAGGATTAGGGTTAGGATTTGGGTTATGGTTAGAGCTAGAATAAATGAGTGCTAGTGTTAGGACTAATAGGATTAGGGTTTGTGTTAGGTTAAGGATTAGGGTTAGCATTAGGATTAGGGTTTGGATTAGGGTAAGGGATAGGGTTAGAGCTAGGGTTAGGGCTTGGAATAGGGCAAGGGTTAGGTCAAAGCTAGGTTTAGGGCTTGGATTAGGGCTAGTATTGTGTTACGTTTAGGGCTAGGCAATGGCTAATGTAAGAACGAGGGTTACAAATAGGGTGAATATGGGGGTTATGGTTAGGGGTTAAACTTCTAGTGTTAGGATTAGGTTTAAGGTTACGGTGATATTTAGAGCGAGTGTTAGTGTTAGCTTACTAATTAGGGTCAGAGTTAGTTTTAGAGTTAGGGTTAGGATTCCAAATAAGGTTAGGGTTACTGTAAGGGTTTGGTTTAAAGTTAGGGTGGTTTTTAGAGCAAGGGTGGGTGTTAGGATATGAGACAGTCAGGGTTAGTATTCAGGTTAAGGTTAGGACTCGAATTATTGCTAGGGTTAGGTCTAGGTGTAGTATTAGGATTTGGTTTAAGTTAAGGTTTAGTGTTAGGGCTATTACTCGGTTTAGTTTTACCGCTAGGGTTAGGGTTAGGGCTAGTTTCATGATTAGTGTTAGGGTTAGTGCTAGTATTAATGTTCAGCTTAGGGTTAGTGTTTGAGTGAGAGTTAGAGTTAGATCTAGGGTTAGGACTAGAAATAAGGATTAGGAAAGTGTTATGGCTAGGTTTATGGCTATGTTTAGGGCTAGGGTTAGGGTTAAGTTAAGGGATATGGTTAGAACTAGAGATAGGGCTAGTGTGAGAGTTAGAGTTAGTCTTAGGGCTTTGGTTAGTGTTAGAATTAGGGACAGGATTAAATTAGGGCTAGGATAAGGGCTAGGGTTAGTGTTCAGCTTTGGTTTAGTGTTAGGGTTAGGGTTAGGATTAATTTTAAGGTAAGGGAAGGTTTTATAACTAGTTTTAGTGGGAAGGTGAGTGCTAGAATTAGGTTAGGGCTATGGTTAAGGTTAGGGTTATGATTAGGGCTAGGTTTAGGGTAGGATGAGGGCTAGGTTTTGTTTTAGGTTTAGGGCTAGGATTAGGGCTAGGGCTAATATCAGGTCTTGGGTATGGTTAAAGATAGTTTTAGTGTTAGGTTTATGGCTACATGTAGTGTAAGGGTTAGTTTTAGGGTTAGGCTCAGGTTTAGAGCTAGAACTATTTTTACATTCATGGTCTGGGTTAGGGATTGAGATAGGTTAAGTTTTAAATTTAGGGCTCAAATTAGCATTAGGGTTAGTGTTAGGTTAATGATAGGGTGAGGTTTAGAGTCTACGTTTGGGTTAGGGTAATGGAATGGGTTAGGATTAGGGATAGGGTTAGGTTTAAGACTAGGTTTAGCATTAGAGTTAGTGTTCTGTTTCTGGCAATGGAAAGGGTTAGAGCTAGGGTTAGGGCTAGGGTTATGTTTATGATTAGGGCTAGGTTAGGGTTAGGAGTAGAGTTAAAACTTGGGTTACGGCTAGGATTAGGTCTAGATTTTGTGTTAAGTTAGTGCTAGAGTTAGGGTCATGGCTAATGTATGTACCAGGCTTATGTTTAGGGCTAAATTTGGGGTTAGAGTTAGGGCTATGTCTGGTATTATGTTTATGTTTAGGATTATGGTTATGTTTAGAGCTAGGGTTAGTGTTATGGTCAGAGACAGGGTCAGGGTTAGTTTTAGTGTTTGGATTAAAACTCCAATTAGGGCTAGGGTTAGGGTAACAGTTTGGTTTAGGTTAAGGTTTAGGGTTAGGGCTATCATTCAGTTTAGTTTTAGGGCTAGAGCTAGGGTTAGGGCTAGTTTTAGGATTAACATTAGGGTTAGGGCTAGTGTGAGAGTTAAAATTAGTGATAGGGCTATAATTAGATTTAGGGTTTGGTATAGGGTTAAATTAGGGCTAGGATTAGGCTAGGGTTAGTGTTTATTTAAGGCCTAGTGATAGGGATAGGATTAAGTTTAAGTTTAGGATAAAGAATGGTGTTATAGCTAGGTTTAGACGTAGGGTGAGGGTTAGAGTTAGGGTTAGGGCTAGGGTTGGAGTTAGGGTTGTGATTAAGGCTAGGTTTAGGACTAGGATGAGGGATAGTGTTCATTTTAGATTCAGGGCTAGGATTAGTGCTAGGGCTAATATCATGTTAGGGTTAGGGTTAGGGTTATGTTTAGCATGAAGGTTAGGTTTTGAGCTAGGGTTAGGGCTGGGTTTAGGGTTAAATCTAGGGATAGGATTACGGTAGGTTTAGGGTTAGTGTGGTGTTTTGAACTAGATGAGTGTTAGAATAAAAGTCAGGTAAAGGGTTAATTTTAAGATTATGATTAGGACTTGAATTAGGGCTAGGGTTAGATCTAGGTGTAGTGCTAAGGTTTGGTTTAAGATAAGGTTTGTGTTAGGCCTGTTGCTCAGTCTTGTTTTAGTGCTATGATTAGAGTTAGCACTAGAATTATGATTAGCTTTAGGGTTAGGGGTAGGGTTATGGTTAGGTTTAGGATTAAGGCTAGATTTGAGGCTAGGATTAGGGCTAGGTTTTGTGTTAGGTTTAGTGCAACAATTAGGGCTAGGACTAATGTCAGGTCTAGGTTCATAGTTAGTTATATTTTTAGGATTAGGTTTATGGCAAGGTCAAATTAAAGTTTTATGTTTAGAAAAAGGGTCAGATTAAGATCTGGGGTATTATTAGGGTCAGGGTCAGGCTTTGGGTTTGGGTTAGGTTAATATTTAGTTTTAAGGCTCAAATTAGCATTAAGGTTAGAATTAGGGTTAGGGTAATGGATAGTGTTAGGTTTAGGCTTAGATTCAGTTTAAGGTAGTGGATATGGTTAGGGTTTGTGATAGGTTTAGGGTTAGGCCAAGGGTTAGCATTAGGGTTATAGTTACTGTTAGGGCAATTTATAGGTTTAGAACTAGGGTTAGGGCTAGGATAACGGTTAGGATTAGGGCTAGAGTTAGGGTTAGTGTCAGGATTAGGGCGAGGGTTACACTTAGGATTAAGTTTAGGGTATGGTTTAGGGTTTGAGCTAGGAATTTTGCTAAAGCTAAGATTAATTTATGGTTTGGTCTAGGGTTATGGTCATGGTAAGTGTAACTCTTAGGGCTAGCATTATCATTAGGGTTAGGGTAATAGGTTTGGATATCAGGTTAAAGATAGTTTTAGGTTAACGTTAGCGTTAGGTTTAGGTTTAGGGTTAGGGTTAGCATTTGAGCTATCTTAGGTTTAGGGTTAGGGTTAGGTTAGTTTCACTGTTTTTTTCTATGGTTAGGTTTATGTTTAGGGTTAGGGTAGGTTTAGCTTTTGGTCTAGTGTTATCATTAGGGTTAAGTTTAAGGTTAGAGTAATGGATAGGGTTCAAGCTAGGGTTAGGCCTTGGGTTAAGGTTAGGATTAGGGCTGGGATTAGGTTAAGAGTTTGACCTTGGGTTAGTGTTAGGGTTAGATTAAGTGTAAGGGTTACGGATGAGCTAGGTTTAGGGCTAGGTTAAGGGTTAGGTTTACAGTCTGGGCTAGGGAAGGTTTACGGTTAGGTTAAGGGCTAGGGTAGCATTACTTTTAGGT
Organism: Marmota flaviventris; assembly: GCF_047511675.1. NCBI lineage: Eukaryota > Metazoa > Chordata > Mammalia > Rodentia > Sciuridae > Marmota > Marmota flaviventris. The sequence continues at coordinate 114,343,315 of NC_092500.1, forward strand.
TTATTGTTAGAATAATGGATGGAATTAGAGCTAGGGTTTGGCTATGGTTAGAGTTAGGATTAGGGCTAGAATTAGGGTGGGGTTTAGGGTTTGGGCTAGGATTATTTTATGGTAAAGTTTAGTGTTTGAGCTTGGGTTAGGGCTAGAACAAGGGTTAGGGTTAGGTCTAAGTTTAGGTTTAGAGTTATGCTTAGATTTAGGTTTATGGCTGTAATTTGGGTTGGGTTTTGTGTGAAGTTAAGGGCTACAGTTAGGTATATGGGTAATGTAAGAGCTAGAGTTATAGTTACGGCTATATTTAGAGTTCATCTAGTGTTAGGGTTAGTTTTTGGCATAAAATAACGTTTAGAGCTAGGGTTTTTGTTAGGGTAAATGTCAGGTTTCAGGTTAGGATTAGGTTTTGGTTATGGTCCAGAATGAGGACTAGGGTTAGGTCTAGGGGTAGAGTTAGTGTTTGTTTTAAGTTAAGGGTTATTGTTAGGGCTAAGGCTAGGGTTATGGCTATATTGGTAGGGCTAGTGTTAGTTTTCGGATAAGGTTTAGGATCAGGTTTGAACCTAGGTTTAGTGTTAGGGTCAGAATAAGGAATAGGGTTAGAGTTAGGGTTTGGGTTAAGTTTAGAGCTACAATGAAGATTAGGATTAGGACTAGTAATCGAGTTAGGGTTTGGGGTAGGCATAGAATTAGGGTTAGGACTAGGGTAGCAATAGTGTGATGGTTTGACTAAGTGTAAGAAATAGAGTTAGACCTAGGATTAGGACTAGGGATAAGGTTAGGGTTAGGGCCAGGGTTAGGATTAGGGTTAAAACTGGGGTTAGGCCTTGGATTAGGGCTAGGTTTTGTGTTAGGTTTAGGACTATGGCTATTTTAAGAACTGGCATTACGATTAGGGCTAGTTTTAGTTTTAGGTTTAGGGCGAGGTCTAGTGTGAGGATTAGGTTTATGGATTGGGTGATGTGTAGAGCTAGGTTTAGTGTTAAGGTCAGAGTCAGGGTTGGTATTAGTCCTAGGGTTAGGGTTAGGACTCGAATTAAGGCTACAGTTAGGGCTAGCTGTAGTGTTATGGTTTGCTTTAGATTAAGGGTTAGGTTCAGTGAAATGGCTCGGTTTTGCTTGAGAGCTAGGTCTTGGGTTTGGGCTAGTTTTCAAATTAGCGTTAGGGTTAGAGCTAGTGTAGGGTGTTTTTTAGGCTTAGGGTTAGTGTTATATTTAGAGTTAGGGTTAGATATAAGTTTAGGGCTACAGTGAAGGGTAGGGCTAGGGTTACGGCTAGGATTTGAGTTATTATAAGGGATAGGGTTAGAACTAGGGATAGGGCTAGTGTGAGAGTTAGAGTTAGTGTAAGGATTAGATTTAGGGTTAGAATTAGGGCTTAATTAGAGCTAGAATTATTGCTAGGGTGACTATTAAGGCTGAGCCTAGGTTTATGGTTATGGTTATGGATATGCTTAGGTATAATATTATAGCTAGATTAGAACTAGGGCGAGTGTTAAAATTAGGTCTAGTTCTATGGTGAGGGTTAGGTTTAGGATTAAGGCTAAGATTAGGGCTAGGATTAGGGCTAGAGTTTGTTTTAGGATTAGAGCTTCATTATGGCTATAGCTAATGTTAAGTCTATGGTTATGGTTAGAGATAGTTTTAGGGTTAAGATCATTAAGGTTAGGATTAAGTTAATGGATATGATTAGGTTTAGGGTTCAGGTTAGGTTTAGGGCAATGTATAAGTTTAGGGTTAGAAATAGGTTTAGCATTATCCTAGGGTTAGCACTAGGGTTAGGATTAGGATTGGGGTAATGGATAGGGTTACAGCTCGGGTTAGGTCTAGGTTTATGGTTAGGATTAAGGTTAGGTTTAGGGTTAGGTTTTGGGTTATGTCAGGGGTTAGGGTTAGGGTTAGGGTTAGGTTTAGGATAAGGGTTAGGGCTAGAATTAGGGTTATGGTTAAGGTTAAATGTAGTGTTACGGCTCTGATTATGGATAGGTTTTGGGTTAGGTTAGGGAAAGGTTTAGGGCTACAGCCAATGTAAGAACTAGGGTTATGATTAGAACTAGTTTTAGGGTAAGGGTTAGGGCTAGGTCTAGGGTTAGGTTTAGGTTTAGGTTTTGAGTGATGTATAGAGCTAGGGTTAGTGTTAGGGTCAGAGTCATGGTCAGGGTTTGTTTTAGGGTTAGGGATAGGACTCAAATTATAGCTGGGAATAGGTGTAGGCTTAGGGTTTGGTTTATGTTAAAGGTTAGAGTTAGGGCTATGGCTAGGTTGTTTCTTAGGGCTAGGGCTATGTTAGAGCTAGTTTCAAGACTAGCATTAGTGTTACAGCTTGTGTTGGTGAAAGGTTTAGCTTAGGGTTAGGGTTAGATTTAGAGTTAGGGTTTGATATAGGATTAGGGCTAGAGCTAGGGTTAGGGACAATGCAAAGGCAAGTGATAAGATTATTGTAAGGGATAGGGTTAGAACTAGAAATAGGGCTAGGTCAAGAGTTAGAGTTAGTCTTAGGGCTAGGGTTAGGTTAGATTTACAGCTAAATTAGGGCTAGGATTAGGTCTAGGGTTAGGGTGAGAGTTAGAGTTAGAGTTAGTCTTCAGGCTAGGATTAGGGTTAGGATTAGGGATAGGGCTAAATTAGGGCTAAGATTCAGGCTAGGGTTAGTGTTAGGTTTAGGCCTAGGGTTTGGGTTAGGGATAAAATTAAGGCTATGTTTAGGGCTAGGATAAGGGCTAGGGTTTTGTTAGGGTTAGGGCTAGGATTATGTCTAGGGTTAATATCAGGTCTAGGGTTAAGGTTAGGAATAATTTTAGGGTTAGTTTATGGCTACGTCTAGTGTAAGGGTTAGGTATGGTAAGAGTCAGGTTTATAGCTATTGGAATTATTAAGGTCACGGTTAGTATTAGGGTTTGGTTTACGTTTGAGGTTAGGGTTAGGGATCAAATTAGCATTCGGGTTATGGTTAGTGTAATAATTGGATTAGGTTTAGTGTTCAGGGTAGGTTAGGCTAATTGATAGGTTTGTGGAAAGCGATAGGGTTAGGGTTAAGCCTATGGTTAGAATTATGGTAAGGGTTATGTTTAGGGTAATGGATACAGTTAGAGTTAAGTTTAGGGCTAGGGTTATGGTTAAAATTAGGTCTTGTGTTAGGGTTAAGGTGAGGGTTAGAAGTAGGATTAGGTTTAGGATTTTGTTTAGCATAAGGGTTAGGTTCTGAGCTATGGTTAGGGCTAGGCTGAGAGTTAGGTTTACAATCAGGTCTAGGGATAGGATTATGGTAAATTTTGGGTTAGGGTTGGTGTTAGGGTTAGACCTAGGTTTAGTGTTAGGGTCACAATAAGGATCAGGGTTAGGGTTAGGGTTTGGGATGATGTTAGAGCTAAAAGGCTAGGGTTAGGACGATTAATAGGTTTAGGGTTTTGGTTAGTCTAAAGACTAGGTATAGGTCTAGGGTTACTCTTTGGTTTAGCATTTTGCTTAGGGTAAGCAATTGATTTAGATCTAGGGTTAGGGCTAAGGTGAGGGTTAGAGTTAGAGTTAAAGGTAGGTTTAGGGCTCTGTTTAGGGTTATTTTAGGGTTAGGGTTAGGGGTAGTTTGAGTGATATTGTTAGGTTTAAGGTTAAGGTGATATTTATAGCTACGGTTCTTGTTAGGATATGAGTCAGGGTCAGGGTTAGTTTTAGGGTTAGTTTTAAGACTTGAATTAGGGCTATGTTAATGTTAGTGTTCAGTTTGAGTTTAGGGCAGTGTTTAGATCTAGGGTGTTAGGATATAAGTCAATGTCGGGGTTAGTTTTAAGGTGTGGCTTCGGACTCGAATTAGGGCTAGGTTTATGTCTAAGTGTAGTGTTAGTTTTTGTTTAAGTTAAGGTTTAGGGTTAGGGCTATTGCTCGGTTTTGGTTTACTGTTAGGATTGGGTTAGGGCTAGTTTTACTATTATCATTAGCATTATGGCTAGTGTTAGTGTTAGGCTTAGGCTTAGGTTTAAGGTTAGCTTTAGAGTTATGATTAGGGCTGGGACTAACTTTCGGGCAACTGTTAGGGCTAGTGTTAGGTTTATGGCAGCAGATAGGGATAGAACTAGGGATAGGGATAGGGCAAGAGTTAGAGTTTTTCTTAGGGATAGGATTAGGATAGGGTTAGAGATAGAGCTACATTAGGGCTAGGATTAGGGCTAGGTTTTGTGTTTAGCTTAAGCCTATGTTTAGGGTTAGGGTTACGTTTAATTTTAGGGTAAAAGATGACATTATAGGTAGGTTTAGAGGTAGGGTTAGGTTTAGAATTAGGGTTGGGTATAGGGCTAGAGATAGGGTTATGATTAAGCCTAGGTTTAGGACAAGAATGAGTGCTAGGTGTGTTTATAGGGTTAGGTCTAGGATTAGGGCTAGGGCTAATTTCAGGTCCAGAATTATGGTTAAAGATAGTTTTAGGTTTACGTTTATGGCTAAGTCTAGGCTAAGGGTTAGGTGTTGGGTTATGGTCAAGTTTACAGCTAGGTGTATTATTAGGGTCAAGGTCTGAGTTAGGGTTTGAGATAGGTTAAGGTTTCAATTTGGGGCTTGAATTAGTTTTAGGATTAGCGTTAGAGTAATGATAGGCTTAGGTATAGGATTCAGGTTAGGTTTAGGCTAATGGAATAGTTAGGAATCGGGATAGGGTTAGATTTATGCTTAGCGTTATCACTAAGGTTTGGGTTATGGTTATGTTAATGGTTAGAGTTAGAGATCAGTTTAAGGCTAAAGTTATGGTTACAATTAGGACTAGTGTTAGGGTTAGGTTAGGTTTAAAGCTAGGGTTAGGGCTGTGATTAGGGATAGCTTTGGTGTTATGTTGGAGCTAGGGTTAGGGTTAGAGCTAATGTAAGTACTTGGTTTAAGTTTAGGGCTAGTTTTAAGGTGTGAGTGCTAGGTTTAGTGTTAGGGTTAGGTTTACTGATACGGTGATGTTTAGAACTAGAAGTGTTAGGGTCAGTGTCAGGTTCAGGGTTAGTTTTAGGGTTCGGCTTCCAACTCAAATAAGTCTAGGTTTAGGTCTAGGTGTAAGGTTAGAGTTTGGTTTAGGTTAATGTTTAGGGTGAGAACTATGGCTCAGTTTTGTTTTAGGGCTAGGGCTAGCATTAGGGCTCATTTTAGGATTAGTGTTATGGTTTGGGCTAGTGTTAGGTTTAGGCTTAGGCTTCAAGTTAAGGCTACTTTTGGAGTTACATTTTGCCTAAGGTTAGTGCTAGGGAAAGGGTTAGCACTAGGGTTAGGGCTAGGTTTAGGTTTATGATAAGGGATAGGGTTAGAATGAGTGATAGGGCTAGTATGAGAGAGTTAGTCTTAGGGCTAAGGTTAGGGTTAGTTTTATGGATAGGGCTAAATTACGGCTATTGTTATGTTAGGGCTAGAGTTAGGGCTAGTTTTAAGATTAGGCATATGCATCGAGTTAGGGTTAGATTTAGAGTTATATTTTGATCTAGGGTTAGTGCTAGGGCTAAGGATAAGGCAAGGGTTGCCACTAGGGTTAGGGTTAGAGTTAGGGTTTAATTTAGGCTAAGGGATGTGGTTATAGCTAGACTTAAGACAAGGGCAAGGGTTAGTATTAGGGCTAAAACTAGGGTTAGAGTTAGGGTTATGATTTGGGCTATGTTTAGGGCTACGATGAAGACTAGGATTTGTTTTAGTGTTAGGGATAGTATTAGGGCTATGGCTAATGTCAGGTCTTGGGTTACAGTTAGGGATAGATTTAGTGTTAGGTTTATGGCTTGGTCCAGTGTAAGGGTTAGGTTTTCGGTTAGGGTCAGGTTTAGATCTAGGGTTATTTTTAGAATCAGGGTCAGGATTAGGGTTTGGCTTAAGTTAGTGTTTAGGTGCAGTGCTCGAATTAGTGTTAGATGAAGGGTTAGGGTAATGACAGTGTTAGGTTTAGGGTTTAGGTTTGGTTTAGTGTAATGTATAGGGTTAAGGTTAGGCCTAGGGTTATCAGAAGGGTTAGGGTTATCGTTAGGGTAATGGATAGGGTTAGCCCTAAGGTTAGGGCTAGGATTATGTATAAGATTACAGTTAGTATTTGGGTTAGGGTTAGGTTTAAGTTTAGGATTAAAGTAAGATTTAGGACTAAGATTAAGGCTAGGTTTGGGGTTAGGTTAGGGCTAGGGTTAAGGCTACTGCTAATGTATGAAGTAGGTTTATGATTACAGCTACTTATAGGTTTAAAGTTAGGTCTAGGTCTAGTGTTAAGGTTAGGTTTATGGTGATGATGATGTTTAGAGCCAGGGTTAGTGTTAGGGTCAGAGTCAGGGTCAGGGTTAGTTTTCGGGTTAGGGTTAGACTATAACTAGTGATAGGGTTAGGGCTAGGTGTAGGGTTAGGATTTGTTTTACATTAAGGGTTAAGGTTATGGCTATGACTTGGTTTTGTTTTAGGGCTAGGGGTAGGTTTAGGGCTAGTTTTATGATTAGTCTTAGGATTAGGGCTAGTGTAACTGTGAGATTTAGGCTTAGGTTAAGGATTAGGGATAAGAGTAGAGTTATGGATAGGTTTAGACTTTGGGTTAGGGTTAAATTTAGAGTTAGGTTTAGATCTAGGTTTTTTGATAGGGCTAAATATAGGTCTAGGGTAGGGCTACGTTTAGGGCTAGGTGTATGGTGATGGTAAGGGATAAGGTTACAGCAAAATAGGGTTAGTGTGAGAGTTAGAGTTAGTCTTAGGGCTAGGGTTAGGGTTAGGGCTAGGGCTAAATTAGGGCTTGGATTAGGTCTAGGGTTAGTGTAAGGGTTAGGCCTAGGGTTAGGGCTAGGTTTAGTGTTAGGTTTAGGGTTAGGTTAGGTTTAGGGTAAAGGATGGCAATATATCTAGTGTTAAGACTAGGGTGAAAATTAGGGTTAAGGTTAGGGATAAGTTTAGGGTTAAGGTTATGATTAAGTTGAGGTCCCTTGCTAGGATGTGGGGTAAGTTTTGCATTAGGGTTAGGGCTAGATTAGAGCTAGGGCTAATGTCAGGTCTAGTGTATGGTTAGGGATGATTTTACGGTTAAGTTTATGGCTAGGTCTATTGTAAAGTTTAGGTTTCTTGTTAGGGTCAGGTTTAGAGCTATGGGAATTAATAGAGTCAGGGTCAAGTTTAGAGTTGGGGTTATGTTAAGGTTTAGGTTTAGGGGTCAAATTAGTCTTATATTTAGGGATTTGGTAAGGACACAGTTAGATTTAGGGTTCAGGTTAGGTTTAGGTTAATAGATAGAATTAAGGATAGTGCTAGGATTAGGTTTCCGCCTAGGGTTAGCATAAGGATTATAGTTATCTTAGGGTAATGAATAGGGTTAAAGCTAGGATTAGGGCTAGGTTTATGGTTAGGATTAGGTCTAGGGTTAGGCTTAGTGTTATAGTTAGGGCTAGGGTTATTGTTAAGGTTAGCTTTAGGTTTAATGCTAAGGTAGGGCTTGGATTAGAGCTAGGTTTTGTGATAGGTTAGAGCTATGGCTAATGTAAGAACTAGTGTAATGATTAAGACTAGTTTTATGGTTAATGTTAGGGCTAGATGTAGTTTTAGGGTTAGTTTTAGGGTTAGGGTGAAGTTTAGAGCTAAAGTTAGTGTTAGTGTCAAGGACAGTGTTCAGGTATGGTAATGGTTAGGGTTAAAGGCAGAATTAGGGCTAGGGTTAGGTCTAGAGGTAGGGTTAGAGTTTGGGTTAGGTTAAGGGTTATTGTTAAGGCTAGGTCTAGTTTGTCTTTAGGGCTAGAGCTATAGTTATGGCTAGATTTAGGATTAGGTTTAAGTCTAGGGCTAGTGTTATGGTTAGGTTTATGTGTAAGGTTACCTGTAGGGCTAGTATTAGGGTTTGGGTAAGGGTTAGGTATAGATTTAGAGCTAATATTATTGTTAGTGTCAGAATAATGGTCAGGGATAGGGTTAGGGTTCGGGTTATGGTTAGATCTAGAATGAAGGCTAGGGTTAGGACTAGTTATAGTGTTAGGTTTTGGTTAGGCTAAGGATTAGTGCTAAGAATACAATTAGTATTAGGGTGAGGGTTTGGCTTAGGGTAAGCGATAGGATTAGAGCTAAGGTTAGGACTAGCGTTAGAGTTAGGCTTATGGTTAAAGCTCATGTTAGGACTTGGATTAGGACTAATTTTGTATTAGGTTTAGTGCTAGTGTTATGGTTATGGCTATTGTAAGAAATAGGGTTACAATTAAGGTTAGTTTTAGGGTTAAGTTTAGGGCTAGGCCTAGTGTTAGGGTTAGGTTTAAGGTTAGGGTGATGTTTAGAGCTAGGTTTAGTCTTTGGATTTGATTTAGGGTCATATTTAGGTTTAGGGTTAGGGTTAGGTTTCAAATTAGGGCTAGGGTTAGGGCTGGTGTAGGGTTAGGGTTTGGCCTAGGGTAAGGGTTAGTGTTAGGGGTATGGCTCAGTTATGTTTTAGGGCTAGGGCTAGAGTTAGGGATAATTTTAGGAACAGCATTAGTGTTAGAGCTAATTCCAGGGTTGGGTTGAGGCCTCAGTTTAGGGTTAGTTTTAGAGACAGGTTAGTGCTAGGGCTAAGGATTATGACAAGGGTTAGGGCTTGGGTTAGGGTTATGGTAAGGTGCTGGGAGCCATTAGCCAAGTAGGTATGACAATTTCCTTGCCAGCGTACCCCATGTTGCTGACATGTTGCAGCGACATTGAATGTAGGTGACCTTGCTCAAGGACCAAGGCAGATTAGGGTGTTCCCGGTTTTAAGATAATCGTGTTTAGGGCGTTCCCAGTTTAGGTTCCAGGTTTAAGGTTTAAGATTATTCCTCCCGGGAATAGGGCGTATCCTGCTGCCTGAGTTCCCCTTGAGTTCTCACGGGATTCAGACAGTATATTTTGGAGACAGAAGCCCAGTGGAGGTGGATTTGGGCAGAGAACGTGGATTTCCCCAAAACGTGATTGTAGACGGCTGGTTTGAGTTCGGGAATAAAGAGTTGCTGTTTGAATCTACAAGCTGTGTGGTGGCTCGTGATTGTGTGCCCAGCCAGACTGCGGCATTTGTGCCCAGCCAGACTGTGGCAGATAGGGTTAGTTTTAGAGAAAGGTTTTGATCTATAATTGGTGCTAGGGCAAGCATTATGACTAGGGTTAGTGTTACGGTAAGGTATAGGGTTTAGAATAGAGATAGATCTTGTGTGAGAATTATAGTTAATCTTAATTCTAGAGTAAGAGTTCGGGTTAGGAATAGGGATATATTAGGGCTAGGATTAGGGCTAGGTTTAATATTAGGGTTAGGGCTAGAGTTAGGGTTATGATTAGGGCTAGGGCTAGGGTTAGGGTTAGTGTAAGTGTTGGGGTTTAATCTACAGTTAGGGATAGGGGGAGTGTTATTTTTAGTGTTAATTCTAGATTAAGGTTAGGGTTATGATTATGGTTAGAGTTGGGGTTAGGGCTAGTTTGAGAGTAATGTATTGGATTAGATGTAAGATTAGGTTTAGGGTTAAATTTAGGTTCTGGTTAAATTTAGGTTCAGGTGTAGGTTTAGTTTTTACTTTGGGTATGGTTTAGGGTTAAGTTTATGGCAAGGGTTAGATTTAGGGTTAAGACAAGGGTTAGGTTTAAGATTAGGGTTATGGATAGGGTTAGGTTTAGGGCTAGGGTTATTAGTAGGCTTAGGGTTAGGGTTAGGGTAATGTTAGTTAGGTTTAGAGCTAGGGTTAGTAATATGGTTAAGCTCAGAATTAGGGCTAGGGTTAGGTTTATTTTTACAAATAGGCTTCGGGTTTTGTTTAGGCTAAGGGTTAGTCTTTGAGCTAGGGTGATGTTTAAGGTGAGGGTTAGGGTTAGGGCTACATTTAGGATTATGGTTATTTTTAGGGTAGGATTAGGCCTCAGAATAGTGCTAGGTTTTGTGTTAGGTTTAGGCCCAGGGTTAAGGCTAGGTGTAATATAACATCTAGGGTTCTGATTAGAGCCAGTTTTAGGGTTAGGATTATGGCTATGTCTAATGTTAGTTTTAGGTTTTGGGTTAGATTCAGGTTTAGAGCTAAGTTTAGTGTTAGTATTAAGGTCAGTGTTCAGTTTAGAGTTAGGTTTAGGGTGAAAGCCAGAATTAGGACTAGGTTTAGGTATAGGGATAGGGTTAGTGTTCGCTTTAGGTTAAGGATTATGTTAGGGCTAGGGCTCAGTTGTTTTTTTTTTTTTTTTTTTGTTTTGTTTTTTTGTTTTGTTTTGTTTTTTGATCTAGGTCTAGAATTATGGCTATATTGAGGATTAGACTTAGGTCTAGGGCTAGTGTTAGGCTTAGGTTTAGGTATAAGTTTACTGGTAGAGCTAGTTTTAGGGTCTGGTTTAAGGTTAGGATCAGATTTAGACTTAGGGTTTGTGTTAGGATCATGATTTGAGTTAGGGTTAGAGCTAGAAAGAGGGCTAGGGTTAGGATTAGTAATAGGGTAAGGGTTTGGATTAGGCTATGGATTAGGGATTAGGACTAAAGTTAGCATTATGGATAGGGTATGGCTTAGGGTAAGTGATATAGTTAGAGCTAGGGTTAGGGATAGGATTAGGGTTAGGTTTACAACTAGGGTTAGGACTCAGATTAGGTCTAGTGTTTCTGTTAGGATTAGGGACTATCAGAGAAATCTGACCAACTAATTTGGGGAGGTAGTTCAGTACATATATATTTCCCTGTTATCTCCAACAGTGCTTTTGGATAAAGATGTTTTTGCATGCTTCAGCTTTGGGAAACTTTCAATAGGAAGAAACCAGATTGCTCACATAGAACTGATTGAGTGTGTGCAGTTTTAAGAAGCAAGCACCAACGCTGTTTGATTTGAAGTTCCATTTCCATTTACCTGTATAGGTCAAAATGAAGGAAACCTTAAAATACAAACTGTTTGTGACAGCAAACCATTGAAGGGATAAGGACCAGACCTGGGGAAAATAGTGAGGCTAGGTTAAAAAAAAAAAAAAAATTATGCCAAGTATCAAATGAATTTGAACAAAACTCACTCTAACACTAGAACTAACCCAACCCTAAACTAATTCTAACCTGTTTAGAGTATCTATGATCATAAAAGTCCCTAACATGGGGAGCCTAAAGGCACAAGTTAACAGATGAATCTTGTGCAATATCAAAGAAATTTGATGAAAATTGGGGGAGGTATTTTAGTACATTCATATTTTCCTGTTTTTTTTTCCTTAAAAGGCTCATGGATAAATTGTTTTTCATGCTTCAGCTTAAGATACTTTCACAAAGAAAAAGCAAAGAGTGCCCCCAGAGGGCTGATTCAGTGTGTGAAGTTTCATGCAGTTAGCAACCACACTGTTTGATTTCCAGCTCCATTGCATTCACACCTATAGGCCCTAAGTAAGTGAAACCTAAATATTCAAACTCTTCCTGACACTGAACCTTTGAACCTTGAAGGCACAAACTTGGGGAGCCTACTAAGGCTAGGTCAAGGAAGAATCCTGTACAGTATCAAATTAATCCAACCAAAAAATTTGAAGCTTTTTCATTACATGGGTATTCTGCTTCCTTCAAATGCACCCAGAGATAAAGGTGTTACTTTCTGCTACATCTTAGGAGTAATTCCATGGCAAACACCAGATTATGCTCACTGATAATTGATGGAGTGTGAAGATTCAAGCAGCTATCCCAAATCCTGTTTGATTTCCAGCTTTATTTCATTCAAACCTACATGGAAAAAAGAAAAGAAACATGAAAATTGAAATTGTTATTGAAAGCAAACCCTTTATGTAGGAAGCTCAAACATTTGGAGTATAGTCAAAATAAAAAAAAAGATGAATCCTGCACAGTATCATAGAAATTTGAAAAACAAAAGTAACTCTTATCTTAACACTAGCTCTAATCCTAGTCCTAACACTAACCCTAACACTAACTTTAACCTGTTTAGAGTCCCTTTGATCCTAGAAGTCCCACACTTGGGAGCCAAGTTGGGTAAGTGAACAGATGAATCTTTCACAATATCAAATAAGTCTGACCAAATAATTGGGTAGATAGTTCAGTACATGCATATTTCCCTGTTTTTTCCTATAGTGCTCTCACATAAAGTTGCTGTGTATGCTTCAGCTTAGGGCTACTTTGACGAGGAATAAACCAGAGAATGCCCATAGAAAACTGATTGAGTGTGTGAGGTTTGAAGTAGCTAGCACCAACCCTGTTGAATTTCCAAATCGACTTCCATTTACATGCATAGGTCAAATTGAAATGAAAACTTAAAATACAAACTGTTCAGGAGAGCAAACCATTGACGTAAGAGATCCAAACCTACAGAATATAGTAAGGCTAGGTCCAAGTTGAATCCTGCCCAGTATCAAAGAAATTTGAACAAAACTAAATCTAACAAAATATTAGCTGTAAATCTAGCCCTAAACTAATAAAAAAATCGAACCTAACCTGTTTAGAATACCATTGATCAGAGTAGTCCCCAAATAGAGGAGCCCAGTGGGGCAAGCTAAGAGATGAATCCTGTGCAGTATCAAGGAAATCTGACCAGATAATTTGGGAAGGTATTTCAGTACGTGCATATTTCCCTGTTTTCTCCTAATGTGCTCTTGGATAAATTATTTTTTTCATTATTCAGTTTAAGGTACTTGCACAAGGAAGAATCAGAGAGTGCCCACAGAGAGCTGATTGAGTGTGTGAAGTTTCAAGCAGCTGGTACTAGCTCTGTTTGATTTCCAGCTCCATTTTCATTCACGTCTGTAGGCCATAATAAAGTGAAATCTAAAAATTCAAACTGTTCCTGACAGTGAACTGGCAAACCTTGAAAACTCAAACTTGGGGATCCTACTAAGACTAGGAAAAGGATGAATCCTGTACAATATCAAATAATCCATGCAAAAAAAATTAAATCTTGCTACTGAAGTGCTCACAGATAAAGCTCTTTCTTTCTAATTAAGCTTTGGCTACTTCCACAAGAAAAAAGGAGAGAATGTGCCCTGAAAACTTGTTGAGTGTGTGAAGTTTCAAGCAACTAGCACAAACCCTGTTTGAGTCCAGCTCCATTTCCATTCACCCCTATAAGGCAAAATGAGGTGAAAGATGAAATTTAAAACTACTCCTGAGAGCAAACCCTTTTACTAGGAGTCCCAAATATGGGGTGCATACTGAGAAGAAAAAAATAAATCCTGGTCAGTATTCATAAAGTTGAAAAAATCTAACACTAACCCTAACATTAGATCTAACCCTAATCTAACCACAAACCTAAGCCTAACCTGTTAATAGAACCTTTGATCATAAAAGTTTTAAACTTGGGGAGACTAGTGGGACAAGCTTACATATGAATCCTGCACAGTATCAAAGAAATCTGACCAAATAATTGTGGGAGGTATTTCAGTACATGCATATTGCCCTCTTTTCTCCTAAAGTGCTCTTGGATAAGCTTATGGCTACTTTTACAAGGAAGAAACCAGAGAGTGCCCACAGACAACTGATTGAGTATGTGAAGTTGCAAACAGCTAGAACCAACTCTCTGATTTCCAGCTCCATTCTCATTTACCTATATAGGTCAAAATGAAGTGAGACATTAAAAACAAACTATTTCCAACAACGAACCATTGAACCGAGAAGGCCCCAAACTGGGGCCCATAGTGAAGCTAGGTAAAATATAAATCTTCCCAGTTCAAAGAAATTTGAACAAAACAAACTCTAACCCTAACACTAGCTCTAAAGCTAGCCCAAACCCTAACCATAACACTAACCCTTACTTGTTTAGAGAACCATTGATCCTAGAAGTTCCAACCTTGGGGAGCCTAGTGGAGCAAGCTAAAATATGAATACTGTGCAGTATCAAAGAAATCTGTCAAATTGTTGGGAGACTTATTTCAGTACATACATGTTTCTATGTTTTCTCCTTAAGGGCTCTCGGATACAGTTTCTTTTGCATGCTTCATCTTTGGCCTACCTTCAAAAGAAAGGAACTAGAGAGTGCCCACTGAGAACTAATAGTGTGCAGTTTCAAGCACCTCTGGTGAACCCTGTTTGATTTCCAGCTCAATTTTCATTCACATCAATAAGCCATAATGAAGGGAAACCAAAAATACAAACTGTTCCTGACAGCGAACAATTGAACCAACAAGGCTCAAACCTGTGGAGCATGTTAAGGCTAAGTAAAAGTTGAATCCTTCCCAGTATCATAGAAATTTGAAGGAATCTAGGGCTGCTTGGGTACACTCAGCACAGATGGAAGGCTGGGCTGTGCAGTTTCTCAGGGTGCTGACAGCAGTCTCAGCCACACAGGAGCTCTTTGCACACACACAAGGCAGCACAGAACACAGAGACTTTGCTTGCAGGTCACCAGACTGAGCTCTGGACACAGCACAAGGTCACTCCAGAACCACCGACCTCACCAAACACCATACATGGGTAATAGATGGAATCCATCTTGCAAAAACCGATTCATCATCTATTAGTGGGCGTTGCTACCAGCTTGGTTCTGCAGCTTATCAGGTACCAGGTTTCCAACTCCCTTACCTCCAGCTGTGATAACTCAAGATTTTTCACACAAGTTTTTTTGGGGTGTAGCTATCAATGAGGAACAGCAACTGTACAGGCACCTGGTTTCCAATTCAGAGACTAAGAGTAGGGAGGCTCCAGGTAAAAGCTCAAGCCCTCTCACCCTGGCTACCTCCACCACCCTGAGCACAGAGACTCAAGCTAGGAATAGAAAACTCCACCTAATGCAAGAAAAGAAAACAGAGTTCTGAAAGCCTTTTTTTTCTTTCTTACTTTTCTTTTCTTGCTCTTCTCATCCATTCTCCTCTACCCTTCTCCCTCTCGTCCTCACAACCTCAACATATGTGTAACCAAAAACTCTCCATGAAATTGGACTTTAAGAACTGAATCTCTAGGATTGTATAATTTAGAGGAATTGCATAGGCCCCACCTCACCACCTCTTTATTTGCTCTTATTTTCTTTCTCCCTCTCTTTCTTTCTTTCCTTGTTATTTTTCTTCTTTTTTCTTTCTCCCTCTATCCCACTTTCAGCCTCCTAACTTTTACTATTTGTACATAGGGTAATTTTATGAATACAGATAAGCAGTTTGGATTTATACCTACTTCCATAAATTCCCACTGCCTATTCATTAGAGTTCTCCTACAAAGTTGCTAAGTTAGCTTAATCACATACCCTCATTCCTTTCCCCCTTAACACAGCATCCTACCCTTTACACTGAGTTCTCTATAAACCACCAGAAATGGTATGCATTTTATGTAACTAATGACTATATTCTAAATAATAATTGAAGCCAACACTGTAGATACAGAGTCTAAATATGAATGTATTTATAATGCTTAGATTTAGGTTTCGGGTTCCGGTTAGATTTAGAGTTAGATTTTAATCTATGTTTAGGGCTAGGGCTAAGGATATGGCAAGGGTTAGGACTAATGTTTGGGTTAGGTTTAGTATTATGGTAAGTGATAGGGTTAGAACTAGTGATAGGGCTAGTATGAGAGTTAGATTCAGTCTTAGAGCAAGGATTAGGGTTAGGGTTAGGGTTAGGGATAGGGCTAAATTAGGGCTAGTGTTAGTGTTAGGTTTAGGCCTTCAGTTAGGGTTGGAGTTAGGATTACATTTAGGGTAAGGTATTGGGTTATATTTAGTTTGAGGGCTAGGGCAAGGGTTAGAATTAGGGTCAGGGCTAGGGTTAGGTTTATGGTTATGATTAAAGCTAGGTTTAGGGCCAGGATGATGGCTAATGTTTGTGTTAGGGTTAGGGCTAGTATTAGGGCTAGTGCTAATGTCAGGTCTTGGGTTACAGTTAGGGATAGATTTAGTGTTAGGTTAGCTGTATACTAGAGTTAGGCCTAGGTTTAGGGTTAGGGCTAAGGTTAGGGTTATGTTTAGCTTAAGGGTTAAAGCTAAGGTAGGGCTTGGGTTAGGGCTAGGTTTTGCAATAGGTTAGGGCTATGGCAAATGTGAGAACGTTGTTATGATTAGGGCTAGTTTTAGGGTTAAAGTTAGAGCTAAGTATAGTTTTAGGGTTAGGTTTAGGGTTAGGGTGATGTTTAGAGATAGGGTTAGTGTTAGTGTCAGGGTCACTGTTCAGTTTAGGGTTATGGTTAATGGGAAAGCCAGAATTAGGACTAGGGTTAAGACTAGTGGAAGGATTAGTTTTTGGCTTTAGGCTAAGGGTGAATATTAGGGCTAGAGCTAAGTTTTTCATTAGGTCTAGGGATAGAGTTATGGATAGATTAGGATTAGGTTTAGGTCTAGGGCTAGTGTTAGGGTTAGGTTTAGGTATAATGTTACCAATAGGGCTAATGTTAGGGTTTGGTTTAGGGTTAGGTTCAGGTTTAGACTTATGATTACTGTTAGGGTCAGAATAAGGGTCAAGGTTAGGGTTAGGGTTTGGTTTATTGTTAGAGCTAGAATGAGGGCTAGTATTAGGTCAACTAATAGGGTTAGGGATTGGGTTAGGTTGAGGAATAGAATTAGAATTAGGATTAGAATAAGCATTAGGTTTAGGGTTTGGCATAGGGTAAGGGATAGGGTTAGAGCTATGGTTAGGTCTAGGGTTAGGGTAAAATCTAGGTTTAGGGCTCAGATTAGGGCTAGTTTTGTGTTAGGATTATGGCTAGAGTTAGAGCAATGGCTAATGTAAGAACTATGGTTTTTAGGTTTAGTTTTTGGGTTATGGTTAGGGGTTAAACCTCTAGTATTAGGATTAGGTTTAAGGTTAGGGTGAAATAAAGACCTAGTGTTAGTGTTAGGTTAATAGTCAGGGTCAGGTTTAGTTTTAGGGTTAGGGTTAAGACTCGAATTAAGGCTAGGGTTACTGTAAGGGTTCAGTTTAAGGTTAGGGTGGTGTTTAGAGCTATGGTGAGTGTTAGAATATGAGTCAGAGTTAGGGATAGTATTAAGGTTAAGATTAGGTCTCGAATTAGGGCTAGGGTAAGGTCTGGGTGTAGTGTTAAGGTTTGGTTTAAGTTAAGGCTTAGGGTTAGGGCTCTTGCTCAGTTTAGTTTTACTGCAAGGGTTAGTGTTAGGGTAGTTTTATGATTAGCATTAGGGCTAGGGCTAGTGTTCAGGTTAGGCTTAGGCTTAAGGTAAGGGTTAGATTTAGAGTTAAGTTTAGATCTACATTAGGACTAGTAATAAGGATTCGGCAATTGTTATGGCTAGGTTTAGGGCTAGGTTTAGGATTAGAGTAACGGATAGGGTTAGAAGAAGGGGTAGTGCTACTGTGAGAGTTAGACTTAGTCTTAGGGCTAGGGTTCGGGTTAGCGTTAGGGATAGGGTTAAATTAGGGCTAGGATTAGGGCTAGGATTAGTGTTCACCTTAGGCCTAGAGTTAGGGTTAGGATTAGGTTTACGTTTTGGGTAAAGAATGGCATTATAGCTAGGTTTAGAGATAAGGTGAAAGTTAGAATTAGGGTTAGGGCTATGGTTAGGGTTAGGGTAATATAAAGGTTAGGTTTGGGGCTACGATGAGGGCTATGCTTTATTTCAGTGTTAGGGCTAGAATTACGGCTACGGCTAATATCAGATCTAGGGTTATGTTTAAAGATAGTTTTAAGGTTAGGTTTATGCCTACATATAATGTAAGGGTTAGGTTTAGGGTTAGGGTCAGATTTAGAGCTAGAGTCAAGGTCTGGGTTAGAAGTTTGGAATGGGTTAATGTTTAAAGTTATTGCTCAAATTAGCATTATGATTATTGTTAGTGTAATTATAATATGAGGTTTAGGGTTTAGTTTTGGTTTAGAATAATGCATATGTTTAGGATTAGGGATAGGGTTAGGTTTAGGCCTAGAGTTATGGTTATTGCAATGGATAGCTTTAGAGATATATTTAGGGCTAGGTTCATGGTTTTGATTAGGGTTAGGGTTAGGATTACGTTTAGGTTTAAAGCTCGGGTTAGGTCTTGGATTAGGGCTAGGTTTTTGGTTAAGTTAGTGCTAAGGTTAGGGGTAAGGTGAATGTAAGTATCAGGGTTACAATTAGGGTTAAATTTGGGGTTAGGGTTAGTGGTAGGTCTAGTGTTAGGTTTAGGGTTAGGGTTAGGGTGATTTTTAGACTAGGGTTAGTATTATGGTCAGAGTCAGGGTCAGTGTTAGTTCTAGCTTTCAGCTTAAAACTAGAATTAGAGCTAAGATTAGCGTTAGGGTTAAGGGTTTGTTTTGGTTAAGGATTAGAGTTAGGCCTATGGCTCGGTTTTGTTTTAGGGCTAGGGTTAAATTTAGATTTAGAGTTAGGGTGAGGGTTAGGCTTAGGGTTAGGGTTTGATTTAGAGTTAAAATTAGACCTAGGTTATGGCTAGAGCTAATGATAGGGTTAGGGTTAGGGCTGGGTTTAGGGCTAGAATTAGGGTTCCTGTAAGGGATAGGGTTAGAACTAGGGATGGGGCTAGGGTGAGAGTTAGAGTTAGTCATAGGGCTAGGGTTTGGGCTAGGGTTATGAATAGGACTAAATGAGTGCTAAGATTAGGGCTATGGTTAGTTCCTGGGTAAAGCCTAAAGTTAGGTTTAGGGTTAGGATTAAGGCTAGGTTTAGGGCTGGGATAAGGGCTGGGATTTGTGTTAGGTTTAGGGATAGGATTAGGGCTATGGCTAATGTCAGGTCTAAGCTGATGGTTGGGGATAGTTTTAGGATTAGTGTTATGGCTAGGTCTCCTCTAAGGGTTAGTTTTAGTGTAAAATTCATCTTTAGAGCTAGGAGATTTATTAGGGTCAGGGTCAGTGTTAGAGTTTGTTTGAGGTTAGGTTTTATGGTTAGGGCTTGAATTAGCACTAGGGTGTGGGTTAGGGTAATGATAGGGTTTTGTTTAGAGTTAACATTAGGTTTAGGGTAATTGATAGGGTTATGGTTAGCAATAGGGTTAAGGTTAGGCCTAGGGTTCCCATTAGGGTAAGGGTTATGGTTACTATAATCGATAGAAATAGAGCTAATTTTAGGGCTAGGTTTATGGTTAAGAATAGGTCTTGAACTGGGGTTAGGGTTAGGGTTAAAACTAGGGTTAGGCTTAGGCTTATGTTTAGCATAAGGGTTCGCTTTTGAGCTACAGTTAGGGCTAGGGTGAGGGTTAGGTTTAGGGTTACTTCTAAGGATAAGATTATAGTACTCATAGGGTTAGGGTTAGGATTATAGCTAGGGACATCATTAGGGATAGGGTTAAGGTTAGGGTAATGTATACGATTAGATGTAGATTTAGGGCTATGTTTAAAGTTAGATTGAGGTTTAGGCTTAGAGTTAGGGCTATGGTTATGTTTAGGTTTATAGTAAGGGTTAGGGTTTGAGCTCGGGTTAGGTCTATGGCAAGTGTGAGGTTTAAGGTTAGGAATAGTGTTAGTTTTCCAGTTAGGTTTAGGTTTAGCACTAAGCCTAGGATTATCAATAAGGTTAGGTTTAGGATTAGAGTAATGGGTAGGTTTGGAGCTAGGTTTAGGGCTAGAGTTGAGGTTAGAATTAGGGCTAGGGTAAGGGTTAGATTGAGGGATAAGTGTAGGTTTACGTTTAGAGAAATGTTTAGGCTTTAATCTAGGATTAGTACTAAGGCCAGGGTTAGGTTAGGGTTAGGGCTAGGGCTAGGGCTAGGGTTAGTGTTAGGATTAGGGTTATGCTTAAGGCTTGATTTAGGCCTAGGACTAGCTCTAGCTTTTGTGTTAGGTTTAGGGCTAGGGTTAGGGCTATGGGTAATGTAAGAGCTAGGGTCATGTTGAGGGCGAGCTGTAGGGTTAGGGTTATGGCTAGGTCTAGTGTTTGGTTTAGATAAGCGCTAGGGTTACTCTTAGTGTTTGGTTTAAGGTGAGGGCTGTGTTTAGAACTAGGGTGACTTTAGGATATCAGTCAAGTCAGGGTTTGCTTTAAGGTTAGGGTTATGACTAGAATTAGGGCTAGGGTTACTGTTAGGGTTTGGTTTAAATTTAGCGTGGTCTTTAGAGCTAGTTTCAGTGTTAGGATATGAGTAAGGGTCAGAGTAAGTTTTAAGGTCAGGGTTAGGACTTGAATTAGGGCTAGGGTTATGTCTAGGTGTAGTGTTAGTGTCTGGTTTAAGTTAAGGTTTAGGGTTAGGCTGTTGCTCAGTTTTGATTTAGTCCTAGGTTTAGGTTTTGGGCTAGTTATAAGATTAGCATTAGGGTTAGGGCTAGTGTTAGTGTTAGGCTTAGGCTTTTGGTTAGGGTTAGATTTGGATTTAGCGTTAGATCTAGGATTAGGGCTAGGTCTAACTATGGGGCAAGGGTTAGGGCTAGGGTTATGATTATGGTAACAGATAGGTTTAGAACTATGGCTAAGGCTAGGGTGAGATTTAGAGTTAGTCTTAGGGCTAGTGTTTTGGTTAGTTTTATGGATAGGGCTAAGTTAGGGCTAGAATTAGGGCTAGGGTTAGTGTTCAGCTTAGGTCTAGTGTTAGGCCTAGGGTTATAGTTAATTTTAGGGTAATTTATGGTGTTATAGCTAGGTTTGGAAGCAGGGTGAGGGTTAGAATTAGTATTAGGGCTAGGGTTAGGGTTAGGATTATGATTCAGACTAATTTAAGGCTAGGATGAGGGCTAGGGTTTGTTGTAGGTTTAGGTCTAGAATTAGGGCTAGGGATAATGTCAGGTCTAGTGTTACAGTTTGGGGTACAGTTAGGGTTAGGTTTGTGTCTATGCCTAGTGTAAGTGTTAGGATTCGGGTAAGGGTCAGGTTTAGAGCTAGGTGTATTTTTAGGGTCAGGATCAGTGTTAGGGTTTGATTTAGGTTAAGGTTTAGGGATAGGGCTCAAATGAGCATTAGGGTTAGTGTTAGGGTTATGGTAATTGATTGGGTTAGGTTTAGGTTTCAAGGTAGGTTTAGGGCTTGGAGAGCTTTAGGGTTAGCAAAAGGGGTAGTTTTATGCCTAGGGTTAGCATTAGGATTAGGGTTATCATAAGGATATTATATAGGGTTAGATCTATGATTAGGGCTAGGGTTAGGTTAGGATTAGTGCTAGAGTTAGGTTAGGTTTTGGGTTAGGGATATTAAACCTAGCTTAGGTTTAGGGTTATATTTAGGGTAAAGTTTAGGTTTTGAGCTAGGGTCTAGGACGAGGATTAGGTTTAGTGTTATGGTCAGGGTTAGGTTTAGGGTTAGGGCTAGGGTTTTCATTAGGGTTAGGATTAGGTTTAGGGTAATAGATTGGGTTAGATGTAAGGTTAGCTTTATGATTAAGGTTAGGTTTAGGTTTAAGTTTAGTTTAGGGCTAGGTTTACTTTTGGTTTTAGGGTAAGAGTTAGGGTTTGAGTTAGGGTTAAGACTATGGCAAGGTTCAGGTTTAGGGTTAGGTCTAGGGTTAGGTTTATGTTTAGGGTTAAGGTTTCAGTTAGGGTTATGGATAGGGTTATCATTATGGTTAGGGTTAGAGTTAAGGTAATGGCTAAAATTAGAGCTAGTGTTAGGTCTAGGGTTAAGGTTAGAATTAGGGCTACGGTTAGGGTTATGTTTAGGGATAGTGCTAGGTTTATGTTTAGGCTAAGGGTTAGGCTTTGAGCTAGGGTTAGGACTAAGGTGAGGGTTAGGGTTAGGACTAGGGTTAGGGTGAGGGTGAGGGTTATTCTTAGGGTAGGTTTATGCCTCGATTAGGGTTAGGGATATTTAAGTTTTGTGTTAGGTTTAGGCCTAGTGTTAATGCTATATGTAATGTAAGTTCTAGGGTTCTGATTAGAGCTAGTTTTAGGGTTAGGCTTAATGCTAGGTCTAGTGTTAGCTTTAGGTTTGGGGTTAAGGTCAGGTTTAGAGCTAGGTTTAATGTTAGTTTCAGGGCCAGTGTTCCGGTTAAAGTTAGGGTTAGAGTGAAATCCAGAATAGAACTAGGGTTAGGTCTAGTGGTGGGGTTAGTGTTTGGTTTAGGTTAAGTGTTATTGTTAGGGGTAGCACTAAGTTTTTGTTTAGGTCAAGGGCTAGAATAATAGCTAGATTTAGGATTAGGTTTAGGTATGGGGCTAGTGTTAGGTTTAGGTTCAGGTATAAGTTTACTGGTAGGGCTAGATTCAGGTTTCAATTTCTGTTTAGGGTCAGGTTTAGACCTATAATTAGTGTTAGGGTCAGAGTAAGGTTGAAGGTTAGGGTTAGGATTTGGGTTAGGATTAGATCTAGAATGAGGGCTGGTGTTAGGACTAGTAATAGGGTTTTTGTTTGGGTTTGGCTAAGGATTGGGATTAGGACTAGAATTAGCATTATGCATAGGGTTTGGCTTAGGGTAATGGAGAGGGTTAGGGCTAGGATTAGAGTTAGGTTTAGGGCTAGTTTTAGGGTTAGGGTTAAGGTTAAATCTAGTGTTAGGGCTCGGATTAGGGCTATTTTTGTGTTAGACTTAGGGCTAGGGTTTGGCTAAGGCCAATATAAGAACTAGGGTTATGATTAGGGTTAGATTTAGGGTTAGGGATTCGGCTAGGTCTAGTGTTAGCATTAGTTTTAGGGTTAGGGTGATATTTAGAGCTATGGTTTGTGTTAGTATATGAGTCAGACTGAGGGTTAGTTTTAGGCCTAGGACTCAAATTAGAGCTCAGGTTATGGCTAGTTATGGGTTAGGGTTTGGTTTAGGTTCAGATTTAGGGTTAGAACAATGGCTCGGTTTTATTTTAGGGCTAGAGCTTGGATTAGTTCTAGTTTTAGGATTAGCAATAGTGTTAGAGGTAGTTGTAGAATGAAGTTTAGGCTTAAGATTAGGGTTAGATTTTGAGTTATGGTTAGATCTAGGGTTAGGGCTATGGCTAGCATTAGGGCTCAGGTTAGGTCTATTGTGAAGGTCACAGTAACGAATAGGGTTATAAATAGAAATAGGGCTAGGGTGTGAGTTAGAGTTAGTCTTAGGGCTAGGGTTAGGGGTAAGGTTAAGGTTAGGGTTCAAATAGTTCTAGGATTAGTGCTATGATTAGTGTTAGGGTTAGGCCTATATTTAGGGGTAGGGTTAGGGTTAGTTTTAGGGGAAGGGATGGGGTTATATAGCTAGGTTCAGTGCTAGGGCGAGGGTTATATTTAGGGATAGGGATAGGGTGAGGTTTTGGGTTACAATTAAGTAAGTTTAGGGCTAGGATGAGGGCTATGGTTTGTGTTAGGGTTAGGGCTAGGATTAGGGCTAGGAATAAAGTCAGGTCTAGGGTTGTGGTTAGGGATAGTGATAGGGATAGGTCTATGGCTATGTCTAGTGTAAGGGTTAGGTTTAGTGTAGGGCTCAGATATAGAGCTAGGTTATTATTAGGGTCAGAGTATGAGTTAGGGTTTCCTTTGGGTTAAGGTGTAAGCTTAGGGCTCAAAATAGCATTAGGGTTAGGGTTGGGGTTAGAGTAATGGATAGAGTTAGGTTTACATTTCAGGTTAGGTTTTGAGTAATATATAGGGTAAGTGTTAGGTATAGGGATAGGGTTAGGCCGAGGGTTAGCATTTGGTTTAAGCTAACCCAATGAATACGTTTAGTGCTAATTTTAGGGCTTTGGTAAAGGTTACAATTAGGGCTAGGATTTGGGTTACTCCTAGGGTTAGTGTTAGGGTTTGGTTTATGGTAAGTGTTAGGGTTTGAGCTAGGTTTAGGGCTAGGGCAGGGGTTAGGGTTAGAATCAGGGCTATGATTAGGGCTATGGTTAGGGTTAGGGTTAGGGTTAGGGCTAGTGTTAGCATTATGGTTAGGGTTATGTTTAAGATAATGGATAAAGTTAGAGCTAGGATTTG
The DNA here is from genome assembly GCF_047511675.1 of Marmota flaviventris. Taxonomy (NCBI): domain Eukaryota; kingdom Metazoa; phylum Chordata; class Mammalia; order Rodentia; family Sciuridae; genus Marmota; species Marmota flaviventris. Next base: position 114,366,879 of record NC_092500.1, read on the forward strand.
GGCTATGGTTACACTTAGGATTAGGGATAGGGTTAGGATTAGAGGTAGGGTTATGTTTAGAGTAAGGGTTAGAGACTGAGCTAGGGTTAGGGCTAGGGCAAGCATTAGGTTTAGTGTTTGTGCTAGGGTTAAGGTTAAGACTATACTTAGTTCTAGGTTTAGGGCTTGTATTAGGGCTAGGTTTTGTGTGAGGTTTATGGCTAGTGTTAGGGCTATTGGTACTGCAAGAGCTAGGGTTATGGTTATGGCTAGTTTTTTGGGTTAGGGTTATAGATATGTCTAGTGTTAGGTTTAAGTTTTGAGAAAGGATAAGAATTAGAGATAGGGTTTGTGTTAGGGTAAGCATCAGTGTTCGGGTTAGCTTTGGGTTTATTGTTAGGGCTAGAAATAGATCTAGGTTTAGGTCTAGATCTAGGGTTAGTCTTTGAATTAGAACTAGGTTTAAGTCTACGGCTAGGGTCAGTCTTTGCTTTAGGTTAATGGTTATTTTAGGCCTAGGGCTAGGTTTTTGTTTAGGACTAGGGCTAGAGTTATGACTGTATTTAGGATTAAGTTTGGGTCTAGTACTAGTGTTATGGTTAGGTTTAGGTATAGGTTTACTGGTAGGGCTATAGTTAGGGTTCGGTTTAGTGTTTAGTTCAGGCTTTGAACTAGGGTTAGTGATAGGGTCAGAATAAGGGTAAGGGTTAGGATTAGGCTTCCGGTTAGGTTAGAGATAGAATGAGGGCTAGGATTAGGACCAGTAATATAGTTAGTGTTTGGGGTAAGCTAAGGTTAGGGTTAAAACTAGGGTAGCATTAGGGTGAGAGTTTGGCTTAGGGTAAGGAATAGGTTTAGAGCTATGGTTTGGATTAGTGTTAGGGTTAGGGTTCGGGTTAAAGCTAGGGTTGAGGCTTAGATTAGCGCTAGGTTTTGTGTTAAGTTTAGGGCTATGGCTAATGTAAGAATTAGCTTTATGGTTAGGGATAGTTTTAGGGTTAGGATTAGGGCTAGGGCTAGTGTTTGGGTTAGGTTTAGGGTTGGAGTGATGTTCAGCGTAAGGTTAGTTTTAGGGTCAGAGTCAGGGTCAGTTTAGTTGTAGGGATAGCTTTAGGACTAGGTGTAACATTAAGATTTGTTTTAGGTTAAGGGTTAGTATTAGGGTTATAGCTCAGTTTTGTTTGTGGGCTATGGCTAGGTTTAGGGTTAGTTTTCAAATAAGAATTAGAGTTAGGGCTAGTGTTAGAGTGAGGTTTAGGTTGAGAATTAGGGTTAGATTTAGAGTTAGGGTTCGTTCTAGGTTTAGGACTATGGCTCGGGTTAGGACTAAGTTTAGGGATACTGTTAGGGTTAGGCAATAGATAAGTTTGGTACTATAAATAGGTCTAGGGCTCGAGTTAGTGTTAGTCTTAGGGCTAGGGTTAGAGTTAGGGTTACAGTTAGCAATAAATTAGGGCTAGGATTTGAGCTATGGTTAGTGTTAGGGTTAGGCCTAGGGTTAGGGTTAGGGTTAGTGGTAGTGGTAGTGTTAGGGTTAGGGTTAGGGATAGGGGAAAGGATGTGGTTACACCTAGGTTCAGAACTAGGGCGAAGGTTGTAATTAAGGTTTGGGCTAGGGTTAGTGTTCGGGTTAGCATTAAGGCTAGGTTTACGATTAGGATGAGGGCTCGGGTTTGTGTTAGGTTTAAGGCAAGAATAAGGTAGAGTGCTAATGTCAGGTCTAGGGTTACATTTAGGGATACTGTTAGGGTTAGTTTTATGGCTAGGTCAAGTTTAAAGGTTATGTTTAGGGTAAGGTTCAGTTTAGAGCTAGGTGTGTTATTAGAGTCAGGGTCTTGCTCAGAGTTTGGGTTAGGTTTTGGTTTATTTTTAGGGCTTGAATTAGCATTAGGGTTAGGTTTAGAGTTAGGGTTAGAGTAATTGATAGGGTTAGGTTTAGTGTTCATTTTAGGTTTAGGTAAGGATAAGGTTAATATTAGTGAAAGGTTTGGGGTTAGGCCTAAATGGATAGGGTTAGATTTAGGTTTAGGACTAGGGTTAGTGTTAGGTTTAGTGTTAATTGTTAGGGTTTGTGCTAGGATTAGGACTATGGCAAAAGTTAGGTTTACAGTTAGGTCTAGGGTTAAGTTTACAATTAGGGTTAGTGTAGGTTTAGGGTTAGGGTTAGTGTTATCATGATGTTTATATTTAGGGTTAGGGTAATGGGTGGGGTTAGAGCTGTGTGTAGAGCTATGTTTGGGTTAGGATTATGTTTAGGGTAATGGATAGGTTTAGGTCTAGGATTATGGTTAGGATTAGGGCTAGGGTTAGTTTTAGGTCTAGGGTTAGTGTTAGGGTTAGGTTTAGGGTAAGTGTTAGGGTTTGTGCTATGGTTAGGGCTATGGTTAGGGTTGTGAGTGTTAGGGTTAGTGTCAGGTCTAGATTTAGGATTAGGGTTAAATTTAAGGCTAGGGTTTTCATTAGGGTTAGAGTTATGTTTAGGGTAATGGATAGGGATCGAGCTAGAGTTAGGGCTAGGATTATGGTTAGGATTATATGGTTATGTTTAGGGTTAGGTCCAGATTTAGGGTTAGGGTTAGATTTAGGGTAATGGTTAGGGCTAAGGTTAGGGTTAGGGTTCAAACGAGGTGCAATGCTCAGTTTAGGGACAGATTTTGCCTTAGGTTAAGGCTATGGCTAATGTAAGAACTAGAGTTATGATTAGGCCTACTTTTAGGGTTACAGTTAGGGCTAGTACTAGTTTTAGATTTATATATACACTTAGGGAAATGTTAGAGCTAGGGTTAGTTTAAGGTTAGAGTCAGGCTCAAGGTTAGTTTTAGGGTTAGGTTAGGACTGGAATTAGGGCTAAGTTTAGGGCTAGATGTAGGGTTAGGTTTTGGTTTAGATTAAGTGTTAGGGTTAGGGCTATGGCTCAGTTTTGTTTTAGGGCTTGTACTAGATTAAGGCTAGTTTTAAGATTAGTGTTACTGTTAGAGCTAGTGTTAGTATGAGGTTTAGGCTTAAGGTTAGGGTTGGACTTAGAGTTGTGGTTAGTTCAAGGGTTAGGGCTAGGGCTAGTGTTAGGGCTAAGGTTAGGGCAAGTGTTAGGGTTATGGTAAGGGATAGGGTTAGATCTAGGAATAGGGCTAGGTCAAGAGTTAGTGTTAGTCTTAGTGGTAGTGGTAGAATTAGGGCTAAATTAGGGCTAGGATCAGGTCTAGGATTAGTTTAATGGTTAATTCTAGAGTTAGAGTTAGGATTAGATTTGGGGGAAGGTATGGGGTTATAGCAAGGTTCAGAACTAGGGTTAGGGATAAAATTAGGGATAGGGGTAGAGTTCTTCTTTAGGTTACAATCAAGGCTAGGTTCAGGGCTAGGATGAGGGCTAGCATTTGTGTTAGGGTTATGGCAAAAATTAGGGCTAGGGCTAATATCAGGTCTAGGGTTAAGGTTAGGGATAGTTTTTGGGTAAGATTTATGGCTAGGTCTAGTTTCAGAGTAAGGTTTAGGGTGAGGTTCAAGTTGAGAGCTAGGGGTATTATAATAGTCAGAGTCAGATTTTGGGTTTGGTTTAGGTTGAGGTTTAGGGTTATGGTTCAAATTAGCATTACGTTTGAGTTAGGGCTAGGGTAATGGATAAGGTTAGGTTTAGGCTTCAAGTTTGGTTTAGGGCTCAGGTTAGATTTAGGGAAATGGATAGGGTTAGGGTAAGGCCTAGGGTTAGCATTAGGTTTATTGTTATCATTAGGGTAATGGAAAGGGTTAGAGCTAGGGTTAGAGCTAGGGTTATGTTTAGGATTAGGATTAGAGTTATTGTTAGGGTTAAGGCTAGGGTTAGGTTTAGTGTAAGGGTTAGGGTTTGAGTTAGGTTTAGTGCTAAGGATAGAGTTAGGTTCAGGATTAGGTCTAGGATTAGGATTAGGGTTACCATTAGGGTTAAGGGTATGGACAGGTTTAGATGTTCGGTTAGGATTAGGGTTAGGGTTAGGTTTAAGACTAGGGTTAGTGTTGAGTTTAGCATAATTGTTAGAATTTGAGCTAGGGTTAGGACTGTGGCAAGGGTTAGGTTTGTGGTTCAGGCTAGGTTTAGGTTTACAGTTAGGGTTAGAGTAGGTTTAGGGTTAGGGAATGGGTTATCATGATGTTTATGGTTAGGCTTAGGATAATGGGTGGTTTTAGAGCTAAGGTGAAGTCTAGTTTTAAGTTTAGGATTAGAGCTAGGGTTAGGGTTAGTGTTAGGCTTATCATTTTCTTAAGGTTAGGTTAAGGGTAACGGTCAGGGATTGAGTAAGTGTTAGGGCTGGGTTAGTAAATGTTAGGCTTCAGGTTAGAATCAGGGTTATGGATACAGTTAGGGTTAGGGTTAGGGTTAGGGCTAGATTTAGCATTAGGTTTAGGGTTTTGGTAAGGGTAATGTATAGAGTTATTGCTAGAGTTTGGGCTATGGTTATAGTTAGGATTAGGGCTAGGATAGGGGTTAGGTTTTGGGCTACATTTATTTTTAGGGTAAGGGCTAGGGTTTCAGCTAGTGTTAGTGATAGGGCTAGGTCGAGGATTAGGTTCTGCCTTAGGTCTAGGGACAGAATCATGGTAGGTTTAGGGTTAGGGTTAAGGTTAGGGCTAGGGTTATCATTAGGGTTAGGATAAGGGTTAGGGTAATGGATATGGTTAGATGTAGGCTTAGGTTTAGGTTTAGAGTTAGATTTAGTTTTAGGGTTAATGTTAAGGCTACAGTTATGTTTAGGTTTATGGTACAGGTTAGGTTTTGAGCTAGGGTTAGGGCTATGGCGAGTGTTAGGTTTAGGGTTTGGTCTATTGTTAGTTTTCGGGTTAGGGTTGGGATTATGGTTAGGGTTAAGGCTAGGGTTAGGGTTTAGAGTAAGATATAGGTCTAAGTTTATATTTATGGTAAGGGTTAGGCTTTGAGTAAGGTTTAAGACTAAGGCTAGGGTTAGGTTTAGGGTTGGGGTTACTATAGGGCTAGATTGAGGCCTAGAATTTGCTCTAGGTTTTGTGTTAGGTTAAGACATAGAGTTAGGGCTATTGTTAATGTAAGAGCTAGGATTATGATTAGGGCTAGTTTTAGGGTTAGGGTTATGCCTATGTCTAGTGTTAGGTTTAGGTTTTTGGTTAGGGTAAGGTTTAGAGATAGATTTAGTGTTAAAGGCAGGGTCAGTGTTCAGTTTAGAGTTAGAGTTAAGGTTAAAGCCAGAATTGGGACTAGGTTTATGTCTAGGGGTAGGGTTAGTCTTTGTGTTATGTTAAGTTAAGGGTTATTGTTAGGGCTAAGGCTAGGTTTTTGTTTAGGTCTAGAGCTAGAGTTAAGTCTAGATTTAGGATTAGGTTTAGGTCAAGGGTTCCATTTAGGGTTACGGTTTTGCTTAGGGTTAGGGATAGGGTTAGAACAAGTGTTAGGGTTAGGGTTAGGGTTAGGGTTAAAGCTAGGTATAGGGCTCGTATTAGGGCTTGTTTTTGTGTTAGTGTTGGGGCTAGGGTTAGGGAAACTGGTAATGTAAGAACCAGGGTTACAATTAGGGTTAGCTTGGGGTTAGGTTTAGGGGTAGTTCTACGGCTAGGATGAGGGCTAGAGGTTGTAATAGATTCAGGGCTAGGATTAGTGCTAGGGCTAATAACAGGTCTCGGGTTATGGTTAAAGATAGTTTTAGGGTTAGGCTTATGGCTACGTCTAGTGTAAGGGTTAGGTTTAGGGTAAGGGTCAGGTTTAGAGCTCAGGGAATTATTAGGATTAGGATTTGGCTTAGGTAAGGATTTAGGTTTATGGCTCAAATTAGCATTAGGGATAGGGTTAGGGATATAGTTAGGGTTTGTTTTAAGGTTCAGGTTTGGTTTAGGGTAATTTATATGGTTAGCGTTAGTGATAGGGCTAGGGTTAGGCTTAGGGTTAGCATTAGGGTAAGGGTTACGGTTAGGGTAATTGATAGGCATAGAGCTTAGATTAGAACTAGAGTTATGGTTAGGAATATGCCTTGAGTTAGAATTAGAGTTAGTGTTAGAAGTAGGGTTAGGGTTAGGTTTAGGGTTTTGTTTAGCATAAAGTTTAGGTTTTGAGCTAGGGTTAGGGCTGGGTTTAGGGATAGATCTAGGGATAGGATTATGGTAGGTTTAGGTTTAGGATTAGAGTTAGGGCTAGGGTTATGATTAACATTAGGTTTAGGGTTAAGGTAACGGATAGGTTTAGGTTAGGTTTAGATTTTTTTTAGAGTTAGAAATAGTGATAGGGTTAGGATTAGAGCTATGGTTATGTTTAGGTTTATGGTTATGTTTATGGTTTGATCTAGAGTTAGGGCTATGCTGAGTTAAATTTTAGGGTTATGTCTATGGTTATTTATCTGGTTAGGGTTAGGGATAACATTAGGGTTTGGGCTAGGGTTATCAATAAGTTTAGGTTTAGGGTTAGGGTAATGGCTAGTTTTAGAGCCAGGTTTAGGGCTAGGTTAAGTTTAGGATTTGGGCTATGGTTAGTGTTAGAGTTAGGGATAGGTCTAGGCTTATGTTTAGGGTAAGGGTTAGGCTTTTAGCTATCTTAGGACTAAGGTGAGGGCTAGGGTTAGGTATAGGGCTAGTGTTAGGTTTAGGGTTATGCTTAGGGCTAGGTTTAGGCCTAAAATTACCTCTATGTTTAGAGTTAGGTTTAGGCCTAAGGTTAGGGCTATGGGTAATGTAAAATCTAGGGTTATGATTAGGGCTAGTTTTAGGGTTAGGGTTATGGCTGGGTCTAGAATTAGGTTTAGGATTTGGTTAGTTTCAAGTTTAGAGGTAGGTTTAGTGTTAAAGCCAGGGTCAGTGTTTGGGTTAGAGTTAAAGTTAAGGTTAAAGCCAGAATTAGGACTAGGTTTGGGTCTAGGGGTAGAGTTAGTGTTTGGGTTAGGTAAAGGTTTTTTTAGGGCTAGGCTAGGATTTTGTTTAGGTCTAGAGCTATATTTCAGGCTAGTTTTAGAATTCTGTTTAGGTCTAGAACTAGTGGTAGGTTTATGTTTAGGTATAAGGTTACAAGGAGGGTTAGTGTTAGGGTTTGGTTTAGGGTTAGGGTCAGGTTTAGCCCTAGGGTTTATGTTATGGTCAGAATAAGGGTGAGGGTTAGGGTCAGGGTTTGGAATAGCATTAGAGATAGAATGAGATCTAGTATTAGGACTATTAAGAGGGTTAGGATTTGGTTAGCCTAAGGATTAGGGATAGGTCTAGGGTTACCATTAGGATTAAGGTTTTTCTCAGGGTAAGGCATAGGGTTAGGACTAGGGCTAGGTTTATGGTTAGGGTTAAAGCTAGGTTTAGGGCTCAGATTAGGGCGAGTTTTTGTGTGAGGTTTAAGGCTAGGGTAGGGCAAAGGCTAATATAAGCACTAGGGTTACAATTAGGCTTAGGTGTAGGGGTAGGTCAAGTGTTAGGGTTAGGTTTAAGATTAGGGTGATATTTATAGCTAGAGTTAGTGTTAGGATATCAATCAAGTCAGGGTTAGTTTTAGGGTTAGGGTTAGGACTCTAATTAAGGCTAGGTTTACTTTAGCATTCAGTTTAAGTTTAGGGTGGTGTTTAGAGCTAAGATGAGTGTTAGGATATAAGTCAGGTTCAGGGTTATTTTTAAGGATATGATTAGGACTCGATTTAGGGCTAGGGTTATTCTAGCTGTAGTGCTAGGGTTTGGTTTAAGTTAAGGTTAGTGTTAGGCCTTTTTCTCTGTTTTGTTTTAGTGCTATGGTTAGGGTTAGGGCTAGTTTTATGATTAGCTTTAGGGTTAGGGCTAAGATTATGGTTAGGTTTAGGATTAAGGCTAGATTTAAGGCTAGGATTAGGGCTAGGTTTTGTGTTATGTTTAGGGCAAGAATTAGGGCTAGGACTAATGTCAGGTCTAGGTTTATAGTTAGTGATATTTTTAGGGTTAGTTTTAGGGCTAGGTCAAATTGAAGTGTTATTTTTAGGGAAAGGGTCAGATTAAGAGCTGGGGTATTATTAGGGTCAGGGTCAGGCTTCGGGTTTGGGTTAGGTTAAGGTTTAGTGTTAAGGCTCAAATTAGCATTAAGTTAGAATTAGGGTAAGGTTAATGGATAGTGTTAAGTTTAGGGTTCAGGTTAGGTTTAAGGTAATGGATACGGTTAGGGTTTGTGATAGGTTTAGGGTTAGGCCTAGGGTTAGCATTAGGGTTATGGATATTTTTAGGGTAATTTACAGGGTTAGACCTAGTGTTAGGGCTAGGATAATGGTTAGAATTAGGGCTAGAGTTATGGTTATGGACACGGTTAGAGCAAGGGTTACACTTAGGATTAGGTTTACGGGATGGTTTAGGATTTGAGCTAGGATTTTTGCTATGGCTAAAGTTAATGTAGGGTTTGGTCTATGTTTATGGTCATGGTTAGTGTTACAGTTAGGGCTAGGGTTATCATTAGGTTTAGGGTAATAAGTTTAGATGTAAGGTTAAATATAAGGTTAGGTTGAGGTTAGCATTAGGTTTAGGTTTAGGATTAGGTTTAGGGTTTGAGCTGCTTAGATTTAGGGTTAGGGTTAGATTTACTGTTATTTCTAGGGTTAAGTTTATGTTTAGAGTTAGGGTAGGTTTAGCTTTAGGTCTAGTGTAATCATTAGCATTAAGTTTAGGGTTATGGTATTGGGTATGGTTCGAACTAGGGTTAAGACTAGGGTTACGGTTAGGATTAGGGCTGCGGTTAGGGTTAGGGTTAGGCCTTGGGTGACTGTTAAGGTTAGGTTAAGTGTAAAGATTAGGGATTGAGCTAGCTTTAGGGCTAGGTCAAAAGTTAGGGTTACAGTCAGGGCTAGGTTAGGGTTAGGATTACGTTTAGGGATAGGGTTAGCATTAGTTTTAGGGTTATGGTAAGTGAAATGGATAGAGTTAGAGCTAGGGTTTGGGCTATGGTTACACTTAGCGTTAGGGCTAGAGTAAAGGTGAGGTTTAGGGTTTGGGCTAGGGTTAGGGCTAGAACGAGGTTTAGGGTTACGGTTAGGGCTAGGTTTGTGTTAGGGTTATGCTTAGTGTTCGGTTTAGGGCAGTAATTAGGGCTAGGTTTTGTGTGAGGTTTAGGGCTAGTTTTAGGTATATGGGAAATATAAGAGCTAGAGTTATGGTTATGGCTAGATTTAGAGTTTGTCTAGTGTTAGGGTTAGTTTTTGGGTTAGGATAATGCTTAGAGTTAGGATTTTTGTTAGGGTAAGTGTCAGTGTTCAGGTTAGGATTAATTTTAGTGATAGGTCCAGAATGAGGACTAGGGTAGGTCTAGGGGTAGAGTTAGTGTTTGGTTTAGGTTAAGAGTTATTGTTAGGGCTAAGGCTAGGGTTATGGCTATATTTAGAATTAGGTTTAGGTCTAGGGCTATTGTTAGTGTTAGGTTTAGTGTTAGTGTTAGGGTTACTGGAAGGGCTAGTGTTAGTTTTCGGATAAGGGTTAGGGTCAGGTTTAAACCTAAGTTTATAGTTAGGGTCAGAATAAGGGTCAGAGGTAGGTTTAGGGTTTGGGTTAAGTTTAGAGCTAGAATGAGGGCTAGGTTTAGGACTAGTAGTAGAGTTAGGGTTTGGGGTAGGCATATAATTAGGGTTAGGACTAGGGTAGCAATAGGGTGAGGGTTTGACTAAGTGTAAGAAATAGGGTTAGAGCTAGGATTAGAACTAGTGATAGGGTTAAGGTTAGGGCCAGGGTTAGGGTTATGGTTAAAGATAGGGTTAGGCCTTGAATTAGAGCTAGGTTTTGTGTTAGGTATAGGGCTATGGCTAATGTAAGAAATGGCATTACATTTAGGGCTAGTTTTAGGGTTAGGTTTAGGTTGAGGTCTAGTGTTAGGATTAGGTTTAGGGATAGGGTGATGTGTAGAGCTAGGGTTAGTGTTAAGGTCAGAGTCAGGGTTAGTATTAGTTCTAGGGTTAGAATTAGGACTCGAATTAGGGCTAGGTGTAGGGTTAGGATTTTGTTTAGGTTAAGGATTAGGGTCATTGCTATGGCTCGGTTTGTCTTGAGGGCTAGGTCTAGGGTTAGAGCTAGTTTCAAATTAGCATTAAGGTTAGACCTAGTGTTAAGGTGTGGTTTTGACTTAGGATTAGGGTTAGATTTAGAGTTAGAGTTAGATCTAGGTTTAGGGCTAGAGCGAAGGTTAGGGCTAGGGTTAGGTCTAGGGTTTGAGTTATCATAAGTGATAGGGTTAGAACTAGGTATAGGGCTTGGGTGAGAGTGAGAGTTAATATAGGGTTAAATTTAGGGTTAGAATTATGGCTTAATTTGGGCTATGATTAGAGCTAGGTTTAGTATTAAGGCTGAGCCTAGGTTTATGGCTAGGGTTATGTTTATGGTTATGGTTAGGTATGATGTTATAGATAGCTTTAGAACTAGGGTTAGGGATAAAATTAGGGTTAGGTTTAGAATTAAAACTAAGACTAGGAATAGGTTTAGGGCTAGAGTTTGTTTTAGGGTTAGGGCTTTATTAGGGCTAGGGCTAATGTCAGGTCTAGGGTTATAGTTAGAGATAGTTTTAGGGTTAATATTATTAGGGTTAAGATTAGGTTTATGGATATGGTTAGGTTTAGGGTCCAGGTTAGGTTTATGGTAATGTATAGGTTTAGGATTAGGAATAGGTTTAGGGTTATCCTAGGGTTAGCATTAGGATTAGGATTAGGATTAGGGTAATGGATAGGGTTACAGCTGGGGTTAGGGCTAGGTTTATGGTTAGGATAAAGGCTAAGGTTAGGGTTAGGTTTTGGGTTATGTCAAGCGTTAGGGTTAGTGTTAGGGTAAGGTGTAGGGCTAGAATTAGGGTTATGGTTAGGGTTAAAGTTAGTGTTAGGGTTCCAATTAGGAATAGGTTTTGGGTTAGGTTAGGGCTAGGTTTAGGGCTACAGCCAATGTAAGAAATAGGGTTATGATTAGAACTAGTTTTAGGGTTAGAGTTAGGGCTAGGTCTAGGGTTAGGTTTAGGTATAGGTTTTGAGTGATGTTTAGAGTTAGGGTTAGTGTAAGGGTCAGAGGCAGGGTCAGGGTTTGTTTTAGGGTTATGGATAGGACTCAAATTAGGGCTAGGTTTAGGGCTAGGTGTAGGCTTAGGTTTTGGTTTTTATGTTCAAGGTTAGGTTTAGGGGTAATATAAAGGCAAGTGATAGGATTATGGTAAGGGATAGGGTTAAAACTAGAAAGAGGACTAAGGCGAGAGTTAGAGTTATTCTTAGGCCTAGGGTTAGGTTAGGTTTAGGGCTAAATTCAGGCTAGGATTAGGTCTGGCGTTTGTATTAGGGTTAGGCCTAGTTTTAGGCTTAGGAGTAGGTTTAGGGATAGGGTTAGATTTAGAAGAAGACATGGGATAGAGCTAGATTTAGGGCTAGGTCAAAGGTTAGAATTTGGTTTTGGCTAGTGTTATGGTTTTGTTTAATAATAAATAAGGCTAGGTTTAGGGCTAGGATGAGGGCTAGGTTTTGTTTTAGGGTTCTGGCAAGAATTAGGGATAGGGCTAGTGTCAGCTGTAGGCTTACATTAGGCATAGATTGAGGGTTAGATTTGTGGCTAGGTCTAGTGTAAGGGTTCGGTTTAGGGTAAGGGTAAGGTTTAGAGCTAGGGATATTATTAGGGTAAGAATTAGGTTTCAGGTATGGTTTAGGTTAGGGTTTAGTTTTAGAGCTTGAATTAGCATTAGGGTTTGGTTAGGGTAATGATATGTTTTGGTTTAGGGTTCATGTTAGGTGTAGGGTAATTGATAGGGTTAGAGTTAGCAAAAGGGTTAGGGTTAGGCCTAAGGTTAAGCTTAGGGTTATGGTTGTGCTTAGGATAATGGATAGGGTTAGGGCTAGGGTTATGGTTTGTATTAGGGCTAGAGTTAGGGTTAGGCCTAGTGTTAGGTTTAGGTTCAGGTTTAGGATATGATTTAGAGTTTGAGCTAGGATTTGCTCTAGGGCAAGGATTAGGTTTAGGGTTAGGTCTAGGTTATAGTTACATTAGGGTCAAGGTAAGTTTTTAGGTTAGGTCTAGGGTTATCATTAGGTTTAGGGTATTGGATAGGGTTTGATTTCATGTTAGCATTATGTTTTGTCTTAAGGTTAGGATAAGGATAGGCTTAGGTTTAGGTTGAGGATAATGGTTAGGGTTTGAGCAGGGTTTAATTCTATGGCAAGGGTTAGGTTTATGGCTATGTCTAGGGTTAGGATTCGGGTAGATTTAGGGTAATGGCTAGGGTTATCATCAGGGTTAAGGTTAGGTTTAGGGTAATGGGTAGGGTTAGAGGTAGGGTTAGGGCTAGGGTTATTATTAAGGTTAGGGTTAGAGTTAGGGCAATATTTAGGCTTAGAGCTAGGGTTAGGGATAGCATTAAGGTCAGGATTAGGGCTAGGGTTTAGGTTAGGTTTAGGTTTACGCCATGGGTTAGTGTTAGGTTTAGGTTAAGTTTAAGGGTTAGGGACTGAGCTAGTGTTTGGACTAGGATGAGGATTAGGGTTAGAGTCAGTGTGAGGGTTAGGGCTAGGGTTAGCATTAGTGTTAGGGTTGGGGTTAGGGTTAGGGTAATGGATAGAGTTAGAGGTAGGTTTTGGCCTATGATGATGGCTAGTTTCAGGGTTATTGATATGGCTAGGTCTAGTGTCAGGATTATATTTTTTGTTAGGATAAGCTTTAGAGCTACGGTTTGTGTTAGGGTAAGGGTCAGTGTTCAGTATAGGGTTAAGTTTATTGTTAGGTCCAGCGTTAGGCCTATGGTTTGGTATAGGGGTATGGTTAGTGTTGGGGTTAGGTTAAGGGTTATTATTAGGTCTAGGCCTAAGTTCTAAGTTTTTGTTTAGGGCTAGGCCTTGAGTTATCACTAGATAAAGGATTAATTGTAGGTCTAGGTCTAGTGTTAGGGTAAGGTTTAGTTTTAGGGTTACTGGTAGTGCCAATGTTAGGGGTCAGTTTAGTTTTAGGGTCAGGTTTAGACCTATGGTTAGTGTTATGGTCAGAATAAGGGTAAGGGATAGGGTTAGGGATTGGGATAGAGATAGAGCTAGGTTGAGGATTAGGGTTAGAACTAGTAATAGAGTTAGGTTTTGTGTTAGGCTAAGAATTAGGTTTAGGACTAGGGTAGCTTTAGGGTTAGAGTTTGGCTTAGGGTAAGGGATAGGGTTAGCGTTAGTGTTAGGGCTAAGGTTAGGGTTAGGGTTAGGGCTAGGGTTAGGTTTAGGGTTAGGGTTAAACCTAGGGTTAAATTTTGGATTAGGGCTAAGCTAGGTTTGGTGTTAGCTTTAGGGCTACGGCTAATGTAAGAAGTAGGATTACAAGTAGGGCTAGTTTTAGGGTTAGTGTTTCTTTTGGGTTTAGTGTTTGGTTAGGTTTAGTGTTAGGGTTATGTTTAGGGTAATGGATAGTTTAGGATTAGTGAATGTGTTAGGGTTAGGCCGAGGGTTAGCATTAGGGTTAGGATTAGGTTTAGGGTTAGGGCAATGGATAGGGTTAGAGGTAGGGTTAAGGCTAAGTTTATGGTTAGTGTTAGTGTTAGGGTTAGTGTTAGGTTTAGGGTTATTGCAAGGATTAAAGTTAGGTTTAGGTTTAGGTTAAGCATTAGGACTTGGTTGAGGTTTAGAGTTTGGGTTAATGCTAGTGTTGGGGCTCACATTAGGGCTAGATTTTGGGTTATATTAGGGATAGTGTTAGGGATACAGCTAATGTAAGAACTAGGGTTATGATTAAGGCTAATTTTAGGGTTACAGTTAGGGCTAAGTCTAGTTTTATGGTTATGTTTAAGTTCAGGGTGATGTTTTGAGCTAGGGTTAGTGTTAGGTTTAGAGTCAGGGTCAGGGTTAGTTTTAGGGTTGGGGATAGGACTAGAAATACGGGTAGGCTTAGGGCTAGATATAGGGTTAGTATTTGGTTTATGTTAAGGATTAGGGTTAGTTCTATGGCTCGTAATCTTTTAGGGCTAAGGCTAAAGTTAAGGGTATTTTTACGATTAATGTTAGTGTGATTGCTAGTGTATGGTGAGTATAGGCTTAGGGGTACATTTCGAGTTATGGTTGATTCTAGGGCTAGGGCTATGGCTAGGGTTAGGGCTAAGGTTATGTCTAGTTTTGGGGTTAGAACTAGGAATAGAGCTAGGGCGATAGTTAGAGTTAGTTTTAACGCTAGGGTTAGTGTTAAGTTTAGGGCTAAATTAGGGCTAGGAATATGTCTAGGATTGGTGTTAGGGTTAGGCCTAGGGTTAGGGCTATGTTTAAGATTAGGTTTAGGGTTAGATTTAGGGGAAGGGATGGGGTTATAGCTAGGTTTAGGGTTAGGGTGATGATTAGAATTAGGTTTAGGTCTAGTGTTAGGTTTGTGTTAGAATTAAGGCTAGTTTTCGGGTTAGGATGAGGGCTAGGATTTGTGTCAGGGTTAGGGCAAGTTTTAGGGATAAGGATAATATCAGTTTTAGGGTTACAGCTAGGGATAGTTATAGGGTTAGGTTCATGGCTAGGTCTAATGTTAGGTTTAGGGTAAAGCCGAGGTTAAGAGTAAGGTGTAATTTTAGGGGCAGGGGCAGGTTTCTGGTTTGTGTTAGGTTATATATTAGGGTTAAGGCTCAAATTAGCATTAGGTTTAGAATTAGGGTTAGGTTTATGGATAGGTTTGGGTTTAGGATTCAGGGTAAGATTAGAGTAATTGGTGGGATTAGGGTTAGGCCTAGGGTTAGCATTTGGGTTAAGGTTATTGTTAGAGTAATGAATAGCATTAGAGCTAGGGTTAGGGCTAGGGTATAGAATACTATTAGGGCTAGAGTTAGGGTTAGGCTAGGGCTAGGGTTAGGGTTTGGGTTAGGTTTAGGGTACAGGTTAGGTTTTGAGCTAGGGTTAGTGCTAGGGTGAGGGTTAGGTTTAGGATTTTGTCTAGGGTTAGATTTTCGGTTAACGTTAGTGTTAATGTTAGGGTTAGAGTTAAGGTTATCTTTAGAGTTAGGTAAATGGAAAGGGTTAGATGTCAGGTTAGGGTTAGTGATAGCTTTAGGTTTAGGGTTAGTGTTAAGGTTAGGGCTAAGATTATCATTTGAGTTAGGGAAATGGATAGGGTTAGATGTCAGGTTAGGGTAAGGGGTAGTTTTATGCTGAGGGTCAGCGTTAGGGTTTGGGCGAGGGTTAGTGTTAGAGTAAGGGTTAGGGTTTTACCTAGGGTTAAGGCTACAATGAGGGTTAGGCTTAGGGTTAGGTCTAGGATTAGGTTTACAATTAGGATTAGAGCTAGTGTTATCATTAGGGTTAAGGTTCGGTTCAGGGTAATGGATAATTTTAGAGATAGTATTAGGGCTAGTGTTAATATTATGATTAGGGCTAGGATTAGCATTAGGTTTAGGGCTAGGGCTAGGGTTATGTTTATGGTTCAGTTTTGGGTTTTATCTAGGTTTAGGTCTAAGGCGAGGGTTAGGGTTAGCGTGAGGGTTAGGCTTAAGGTAAGGGAAAAGGTTAGGTTAGAGTTAGGGTTATGCTTTGGGCTAGATTTAGGCCTAGGATTAGGGCTACATTTTGTGTTAGGTTTAGAGCTAGTTTTAGTGCTATAGTAAAATAAGGGTTATGTTTACAGTTATGGCTAGGCCTAATGATAGGTTTAGGTTTCTGTTAGGGTCAGTTTTATAGCTAGGGTTAGTGTTAGTGTCAGGGTCTGTGTTTGGATTAGGGTTAGGGTTAGGGCTAGAGCCAGAATTAAGATTGGTTAGTTCTAGAGGTAAGGTTAGTGTTTGGCTTTGTCTAAGGGTTATCATTAGAGCTAGGGCTAGTTTTTTGTTTAGGTCTTGGTTAAACATAAGGCTAGATTTATTATTAAGTTTATTTTAGGGCTAGTGTTAGGGTTAGGTTTAGATATAGGGTTATGAGAGGGCTAGTGTTAGGGTTTGGTTTAAGTTCAGGATCAGAATAAGGGTCAGGGTTTGGGTTAGAATTTGGGTTATGGTTATAACAAGAATGAGGGCTAGGATTAGGACTAGTAATAGGGTTAGGGTTTGGGTTAGACTCAGGATTAATTTTAGGACTAGGGTTAGCATTATGGTTGGGGTTTGACTAGGGTAAATTATATGGTTAGAGCTACAGTTAGAGCTAGGGTTTGGGTTAGGGTTATGGCTGTGTTAGCGTTAGGGTTAGGGAGAAAGCTAGGATTACATATCAGAATTTGGCTAGGTTTGGTTAGATTTAGGTTTAATGTTACAGCTAATGTATGATCTAGGGTTATGATTAGAACTAGTTTTAGAATTAGGGTTAGGACCAGGTCTAGTGTTAGGTTAAGGTTTAGGTTTAGGGTGACGTTTAGAGGTAGGGTTAGTGTTAAGGTCAAACACAGGTTTAGGGGTAGATTTAGGGTTAAGATTAGGATTCATATTAGGGCTAGGCTTAGGGCTAGATATAAGGTAAGGTTTTGTTTAAGGTAAAAGTTAAGGGTTATTGTTATGGCTAAGGTTTTTTTTTTAGGGCTAAGCCTATGTTTAGGGCTAGTTTTAGGATTAGCATTAGCATTAGGGCTAGTGTTAGGGTTAGGTTTAGATATAGAATTAGGGTTAAATTTACAGTTAGGTTTAGATCTAGGGTTAGGGCAAGGTGTAAGGTTAGGGCTAGGGTTATTCTAGGCTATGGCTATGAATAAGGTTATGGTAAGTGATAGGGTTAAAATTAGGGCTAGGTCTAGGGCAAGAGTTATAGTTAGTCTTAAAGCTAGAATTAGGGATAGGTTTAGGATTTGAGCTAGGGTTAGTGTTAGGGTTAGTCCTAGGGTTAAGGTTAGGGCTAGGTTTAGTGTTAGGGTTAGGGTTTGGGTTAGGTTTAGGGTAAGCAATGGGGTTATAGCTAGGTTTAGGGCTAGGGAAAGGGTTAGAATTAGGGTTAGGGTTATGATTAAGGCTAGGTTTTGGGCTAGGATGAGAGCTAGTGTTCATGTTAGGGTTAGTGCTAGGATTAGGGGTAGGGCTAATGTCAGGTCTAGAGTTACAGTTAGAGATAGGCTTAGGTTTATGTTTATGATTAGGTCTAGTGTAAGGGTTAGATTTAGGGTAAGGGTCAAGTTTACAAATATGTGTATTAATAGGGTCACTGTACAGCTTAAGGTTTGGTTTAGGTTAAGATTTAGATTTAGGGCTTGAATTTGCATTAGGGTTAGAGTTAGGGTTAGAGTAATGAATAGGCTTAGGATTAGTGTTCAGGTTAGTTTCAGGGCAATGGATAGGTTTAGGGATTGTAATAAGGTTAGGGTTAAGCCTATTGTTAGCATTAGGGTTAGGATCATGGTTACGGTAATGGATAGAATTAGAGCTAGGGTTAGGGCTAGAGTTATCGTTAGGATTAGGGCTAGGATTAGGGTAGTTAATATAATTAGAGCTATGGTTAGGGCTATTGTTAATGTTAGTATTAGGGGTAGTGTTAGGTTTGGTTTTGGGACAGGGCTAGGGTTATGTTAAGTGTAAAGGTTAGGCTTTGAGCTAGGGTTAGGTCTAAAGTGAGGCTTAGGTTTAGGGTTAGGGCTAGGCTTAGGTTTAGGGTTACACTTAGGGCTATGTTCAGGCCTAAAATTAGGGCTAAGTTTTGTGTTAATTTAGGCCTAGGGTTAGGGACATGGGTAATATAATAGCTAGGATGATGATTAGGGCTAGTTTTAGGGTTAGGGTTATGGCTAGGTCTAGTGTTAGGATGAGGTTTTAGTTTAGGGTGAGCTTTGGAGCTAGGATTATGTTAGGGTCAGGGCCATTGTTCAGGTTAGAGTTAGTGTTGGGTTTAGTGCCAGAATTAGGACTAGGGTTAGGTCTAGGGTAGGGTTAGTGTTTGTGTTAGGTTAAGGTTTATCATTAGTGCTAGGGCTAGGTTTTTTTTTTAGGTCTAGGGCCAGAGGTATGGCTAGAGTTAGGATCAGGTTTAGGTCTAGGGCTAGTGTTAGGGTTAGGTTTAGGTATAGGTTTATTGCTAGTGCTAGTGTTAGGGTTCAGTTTATGGTTAGGGTCAGTTTTAGACATAAGGTTACCTTTAGGATCAGAATAAATATCAGAGTTGGGTTTAGGGTTTGGGTTATGGTTATAGCTAGAATGAGAGCTAGGGTTAGGACTAGTAATAGGGTGAGGGTTTGGGTTAGGTAAAGAATTAGTTAGGCTTAGGGTTAGCATTAGGGTTAGGGTTATCTTAGTGTAAGGGATAGGATTAGAGCTCGGATTAGGGCTATGTATAGGGTTAGGGTTATGGCTAGTGTTAGGTTTAGGTTTAGGGTTAAAGCTTGGGTTAGGTCTTGCATTAAGGCTAGGTTTTGGTTAGAGTTAGGGCTAGTTTTAGAGTTATGGCCAATGTATGGATTAGGGTTCTGATTTGGGCTATTTATAGGATTAGGATTAGGACTAGGTCTAGTGGTAGAGTTAGGTATAACATTTAGAGCTAGGGTTAGTGTTAAGGTCAAATTCAAGGTCAGAGTTGTTTTAGCGGTAGGTTTTGGCCTCGAATTAGGGCTAAGGTTAGGGCTAGGAGTAGGGTTAGGTTTCAGTTTAGGTTAAGTTTTAAAGTTAGGGCTATGGCCTGGTTTTGTTTTAGAGCTAGGGCTATGGTTAGGGCTAGTTTTAGACTTAGCATTAGGTTTAGGGCTAGTGTTAGGCTTAGGTTTAGGCTTAGGGTTAAAGTTAGATTTGGATTTAGGATTAAATCTAGAGTTATGTCTAGGGCTAAGTATAGGGCTACTGTTAGGTCTTGGTTTATGGCTAGGATTACGGTTATGGTAAGGGATAGGGTTAGAACTAGGAATACGGCTAGGGTGAAAGTGAGAGTTAGTCTTATGGATAAGCTTAGTGTTTGGTTAGGTATAGGGCTTAATTAGGGCTAGTAATAGGGCTAGGTTTATGGTTATGTTTAGGCCTAGGGTTAGTTTTAGGCTTACGGTTAGGTTTTGTGTAAATGATTGGGTTAGAGCTAGGGATACGGCTAGAGTGAAGGTTAGAATTAGGGTTAGGGCTGGGGGTTCATTAGAGTTATGATTAAGGCTAGGTTTAGGGCTAGGATGAGGGCTAGGGTTTGTGTTAGGGTTAGGGATAGGATTAGTGTTAGGGTCAATGTCAGGTCTAGGGTTATGGTTAGAGATAGTTTTAGGATTAGGTTTATGGCTATGTTTAGTGTAAGTGTTAGGTTTCAGGTAGGGGTCAAATTTAGAGATAGGGGTATTATTAGGGTCAGGGTCAGGTTTAGGGTTTTGTTTAGGTTAGGGTTTAGGGTAGGCCTCGAATTAGAATTAGGATTTGGGTAAGGGTAATGATAGGGTTTTGTTTAGGGTTCAAGATAGATTTAGCATAAGGGATAGGGTTACGGTTAGGGATAGGGTTAGATTTAGGCCTAGGGTTAGCATTATAATTAGGGTTACGTTTAGGGTAATTGATAGGATTAGAGCTAAATTTAGGTCTAGGGTTATGGATAGGATTATGGCTAGGGTTATAATTAGTGTTATGGGTTTGTTTTGTGTTAAGTTTAGGGCTAGAATTACGGCTAGGGCAAATGTCAGGTCTAGGATTATGGCTAGGGATAGTTTTAGGGTTAGGTTTATGGCTACGTCTAGTATACGGGTTAGGTTTAGGGGTAGGGTCAGGATTAGATCTAGGTATATTATCATGTGGAGGGGCAGAGTTAGAATTTGCGTTGGGTTAAAGTTTAGGGTTAAGGCATTAGGGTTAGAGTTAGTGTAATGATAGGGTTAGGTTTAGAATTCAGGGTAGGTTTAGGTTAATGAAATAGGTTAGGGTTAGGAATAAGTTTAGGGTTAGGCCTAGGGTTACCATTAGAGTTATGGTTATGGTTAGGGTAATGGATAGGATTAGAGCTAGTGATAGGGCTAGGGTTATGGTTAGAATTCTGGCTAGGTTTATGGTAAAGTTTAGGGCTATGTACTAGGTTAGTGTTAGGTTTAGGGTTAGGTTTAAAACTAGGGTTAAGGCTCAGATTAGGTCTTGGTTTTGGGTTTGGTTAGGGCTAGGATTAGGGCTATGATAATGTATGAAGTAGTGTTGCAATTAGTGCTAGTTTTGGGGTTAAGTTTAGGGCTATGTCTAGTGTTATGTTTAGGTTTAAGGTTAGGGTGATGTTTAGAGAAAGGGTTATGTTAGGGTTAGTGTCAAAGTCAGGGTTAGTTTTTGGGTTAGTGTTAGAACTCGGACTAGGGCTAAAGATAGTACTAGTTGTACGGTTAGGGTTTGGTTTAGGTTAAGGGTTGGGGATATAGGTTGGTTTTGTTTTAGGGCTAGGGCTACGGTTACGGCTAGATTATGGATTAGCATACGGGTTAGGGCTAGATTTAGTTTAAGGTTTAGGCTTAGGGTTAGGGTTAGATTTTGAGTTAGGGTTGGATCTAGGATAAGGGATAGGGCTAGGGCTATGGCTAGGTGTAGGTTTAGGATGAGGGATAGGAATGTGGTAACATATATGGTTAGAACTAGGGATACACCTAGGGCGAGAATTTTAGTTAGTTATAGTAGTTGTTTTAGGATTAGGGTTAGAGTTAGGGCTGAATTAGGGCTAGGATTAGGGCTTGGGTTATGGCTAAATTTGGCATAGGATTAGGGTTAGGTTTAGTGTTAGAGTTAGGGCTAAATTAGGGCTAGTGTTAGGGCTAGATTTAGGTTAGGGTTAGAGCTAAATTAGGGTTTA
Organism: Marmota flaviventris; assembly: GCF_047511675.1. Classification (NCBI taxonomy): domain Eukaryota; kingdom Metazoa; phylum Chordata; class Mammalia; order Rodentia; family Sciuridae; genus Marmota; species Marmota flaviventris. Next base: position 114,387,419 of record NC_092500.1, read on the forward strand.
GGATTAGGGCTAGTGCTAGTGTTAGGGTTAGGGCTATATTAGGGCTAGTGTTAACGCTAGGGTTAGTCTTATGGTTAGACTAAGGGATTAGGCTAGAGTTAGGGTTAGCACTGGTGTTAAGGTTAAGTTTAGGGGAATGGGTGGGGTTATAGTTACCTTTAGGGATAGGGTGCAGGATAGAATTAGGATTAGGCCCAGGGTTATGTTTAAGTTTAGTATTAAGTCTACGTTTAGGGCTAGGTTAAGGGCTAGTGTTTCTGTTAGGGTAAATACTAGGACCAGATCTAGGGCTAAGATCAGGTCTAGGGTTAATGTTAAAAATAGTTTCAGGGTTAGGTTATTGCTAGGCGTAGTGTAAGAATTAGGTTTAGGTTAAAGGTCAGCTTTAGGGCTAGGGTTATTATTAGGGTCAGGGTCAGGGTCAGGGTTAGCATTTGGTTTAGCGAAAGGTTTAGGGTTAAGGCTCGAATTAGCATTAGGGTTAGGTTTAGGATTAGGGTAATGGATAGGTTTAAGTTTAGGTTTCAGTTAATGTTTAGGGTAATGAATGAGTTAGGTTTTGCAATTGGGTTAGGGTTACCATTAGGGTTAGGGTTATGTTTAGTGTAATGGTTAGGTTTAGAGCTAGGGTTGAGGCTAATGTATGGTTTGGATTAAGTCTAGAATTAGGGTTAGATTTAGGGATAAGGCTAGGGTGTGATTTGGGGTAAGTCTTAGGGCTAGGATTATATTTAATCTTAGTGCTAGGGTTAGGGTTAGGGTTAGGGATGTTTCTGCATGCTTCAGCTTTGGGAAACGTTCACAAGGATGAAACCAGAGTGCCCTTATAGAACTGATTGAGTGTGTGTAGTTTTAAGCAGCGAGCACCAACCCTGTTTGACTTCAAGTTCCATTTCCATCTACGTGTATAGGTCAAAATGAAGGAAACCTTAAAATACAAACTTTTCCTGACAGCAAACCATTGAAGGAATAAGGCCCTAACCTGGGGAAAATAATAAGGCTAGGTAAAAGACGAATTATGCCAAGTATCAAATGAATTTGAAAAAAACTCACTAACTCTAACACTAGATCTAATCCAACCCTAATCAAATTCTAACCTGTTTAGAGTAACTATGATCACAGAAGATCATTGGGGAGACTAGTGGTGCAACTTAACAGATGAATCTTGTGCAGTATCAAAGAAATTTGATGAAAAATTGGGGGAAGTATTTCATATTTGTTCATATGTTCATATGAAGTACATTCATATTTTCCAGTTTTTTTTTTTTCTTAGAATGCTCATGGATAAATTGTTTTTCATGCTTCAGCTTAAGGTACTTTCACAAAGAAAAAACAAAGAGTGCCCACAGAAAGCTGACTGTGTGAAGTTTCATGCAGCTAGCACCAACCCTGTTTTATTTCCAGCTCCATTGCATTCACACTTATAGGCCCTAAGTAAGCGAAAACTAAAAATTCAAACTGTTCCTGACATTGAAGCATTGAAACTTGAAGGCCCAATCTTGGGGAGTCTACTAAAGCTAGGTCAAGGATTAATCCTGTACAGTATGAAATTAATCCAACCAAAAACTATTTGAAGCTCTTTCAGTACATGGGTATTGTGCTTGCTCCTAAAGCACTCAGAGATAAAGCTGTTACTTTTTACTTCATCTTAGGGCTACTTCCATGGCAAACACCAGATTATGCTCCATGAAAATTGATGGAGTATGTGAAGTTTCAAGCAGCTAGCCCAAACTCTGTTCAATTAACAGCTTCATTTCATTCACACCTATAGGGCAAAAAGAAGGGAAAAATCAAATTGAAACTGTTACTGAGGGCAAATCCTTTATGTAGGAGGCCCAAACATTTGGAGTATAGTCAAAATAGGAAAAAAATGAATCCTGCACAGTATCATAGAAATTTGAAAGTAAAACTAACTTAACCTGTTTAGAGTCCCTTTGATCCTAGATGGCCCACACTTGGGGAGCCAAGTTGGGTAGGCTAATAGATGAATCTTTCACCCTATCAAAGAAATCTGACCAAATAATTGGTGAGGTAGTTCAGTACATGCATATTTTCCTGTTTTATCCTAAAGTGCTCTCACATAAAGTTGCTTTGCATTCTTCAGCTTAGGGATACTTTTACAAGAAATAAGCCAGAGAATGCCCATAGAAAACTGATTGAGTGTGTGAGGTTTGAAGTAGCTAGCACCAACTCTGTTGCATTTCCAGCTCCACTTCCATTTACACGCATAGGTCAAAATGAAATGAAAACTTAAAATACACACTGTTCAGGAAAGCAAATCCTTGACCCAAGAGGCCCACACCTAAAGAATATAGTAAGGCTAGGTCAAAGTTGAATCCTGCCCAGTATCCAAGAAATTTGAACAAAACTAAATCTTCAAACACTAGCTATAACCCTAGCCCTAATCTAATACTAAATCTAACCTAACCTGTTTAGAAGACCATTGATCAGAGTAGTCCCCAAATAAAGGAGCCCAGTGGGGCAAGCAAAGAGATGAATCCTGTGCAGTATCAAAGAAATCTGACCAAATAATTGTGGGAGGTATTTCAGTACATGCATATTTCCCTGTTTTCTCCTAATGTGCTTTTGGATAAATTATTTTTTCATGCTTCAGTTTAAGGTACTTGCACAAGGAACAACCAGAGAGTACCCACAGAGAGATGATTGAGTGTGTGAAGTTTCAAGCAGCTAGTACTGACTGTTTGGTTTCCAGCTCCATTTTCATTTACATCTATAGGCCACAATAAAGTGAAACCTAAAACTTTAAACTGTTCCTGAGATTGAACTGGCAAACCTTGAAAACCCAAACATGGGGATCCTACTAAGACTAGGAAAATGATGAATCCTGTACAATATCAAAGTAATCTATGCCAAAATATTGAAGCTTGCTCCTAAAGTGCTCACAAAAAAAGCTGTTTCTTTCTAATTCAGCTTTAGGCTACTACCACAAGAAACAAATGAGAGAATGTGCACTGAGAACTGATTAAATTTGTGAAGATTCAAGCAGCTAGCACAAACCCTGTTTGAGTCCAGCTCCATTTCCATTCACCCCTATAGGGCAAAATGAAGTGAAACATGAAAATTAAACTGCTCCTGAGTGCAAACCCTCTTACCTAGGAGGCACAAACTTGGCAAGCATACTAAGAATAGGAAAAAGGTACATGCTGCCCAGTATCCCATAAATTAAAAAAAAAAATTACTCTAACCATAAAACTAGTTATAACACTTGCCCTAACTCTAACCATAACCCTAAGCATAACCTGTTAAGAAAAGCTTTAATCATAAAAGTTTTAAACTTAGGGAGACTAGTGGGGAAGCTTACAGATGAATACTACACAGTATCAAAAAAATTTGACCAAATAATTGGGGGAGGTATTTCAGTACATGCATATTGCCATGTTTTCTCCTAAAGTGCTCTTGGATAAGCTTGTTTTGCATGCTTCAGCTTATGGCTACTTTCACAAAGAAGAAACCAGAGAGTGCCCACAGACAACTGATTGGGAATGTGAAGTTTCAACCAGCTAGCACCAACCCTCTGATTTCCAGCTTCATTTGCATTTACCCATATAGGTCAAAAAGAAGTGAGACATTAAAAACAAACTATTCCAAACAGTGAACCATTAAACCAAGAAGGCCCAAAACTGGGGCACATAGTAAGGATAGGAATAATAAATCTTCCCAGTATCAAAGAAATTTGAACAAAACAAACTCTAACCCTAACATTATCTCTAAAGCTAGCCCTAACCTGAACTTTAACACTAACCCTTACCTGTTTAGAGAACCATTGATCCTAGAAGTGCCATCCTTGGGGAGCCTAGTGAAGAAAGCTAAAATATGAATACTGTGCAGTATCAAAGAAATCTGATCAAATTGTTGGGAGACTTATTTCATTACATACATGTTTCTCTATTTTCTTCTTAAGGGCTCTCGGATACAGTTTCTTTTGCATGCTTCATTTTGGCCTATCTTCAAAAGAAAGAAACCAGAGACTGCCCATTGAGAACTGATTGTGTGAAGTTTCAAGCACCTCCTGCCAACCCTGTTGGATTTCCAGCTCAATTTTCATTCACATCAATAAGCCATAATGAAGGGAAACCTTAAAATACAAACTGTTCCTGACAGTGAACCTATTGAACCGAGAAGGTCCAAACCTGTGGAGCATAGTAAGGCTAAGTAAAAGTTAATCCTGCCCAGTATCACAGAAATATGAAGATAACTAGGGCCCCATGGGTGCTCTCAGCTCAGATGGAAGGCTTGGCTGTGCAGTTTCTCTGGGCACATATAGCAGTCTCAGCCACATGGGCGCTCACTGCGCAGACGGAAGGCAGCACAGACCACAGAGACTTTGCTTGAGAATCACCAGAACGAGCTCTGGACACAGCACAAGGTCACTCCAGAACCACCCACTTCACCAAACACCATACATGGGTAATAGATGGAATCCATCTTGCAAAACCTTACTCGTCATCTATCACTGGGTGTGGCTACCATCAGGGTTCTGCAGCTTATCAGGTAAGGGGTTTCCAACTCTCCTACCTCCAGCTATGATAACTCAAGATTTTTCTCACAAGCTTTTGGGGGTGTAGCTATCAATGTGGAACAGCAATTGTACAGGCACCTGGTTTCCAATTCAGAGACTAAGAGTAGGAAGGCTCCAGGTAGAAGCTCAAGCTCTCTCACCCTGGCTACCTCCACCACCTTGAGCACAGAGACTCAAGCTAGGAATAGACAACTCCACCCACTGCAAGAACAAAACAGAGTTCTGAGAGACTATTTTTTCTTACTTTTCTTTTCTTGATCTTCTCATCCATTCTCCTCTACTCTTCCCCTCTGGTCCTCACAACGTCAACATATGTGAAACCAAGAACTTTCCATGAAATTTGACTTTAAGAACTGAATCACTAGAATAGTATAATATAGAGGAATTACATAGGCCCCACCTCACCACCTCTTTATTTGCTCTTATTTTCTTTCTCCCTCTATTTACTTGTTATTTTTTCTTCTTTTTTCTTTCTCCCTCTATTCCACTTTCAGCCTCCTAACTTTTACTATTTATACATAGTGTAATTTTATGAATAAGGAGTTTCAATTTATACCTTCATCCATAAATTCCCCCCTGCCTATTTAGTAGGGTTCTCCTCCAAAGTTGCTAAGTTAGATTAATCACATGTCCTCATTCCTTTCTCCCTTAACATAACATCTTACCCCTGACACTCAGTTCTCTATACACCCCCAGAAATGGTATGCCTTTTATAAAACTAATGACTATATTCTAAGTAATAATTGAAGCTAACATCTGTAGACACAGAGTCTAAATATAAATGTATTTATAATGGTTAGGTTTAGGCTTCAGGTTAGGGTTAGATTTAGAGTTAGGTTTTGATCTATGGTTAGGGTTAGGGCTAAGGATTAGGCAAGGGTTAGGACTAGGGTTTGGGTTAGGTTTAGGAATATGGTAAGGTATAGGGTTAGAACTAGTGATAGGGCTAGTATGAGAGTTAGAGATAGTATTAGGGCTAGGGTTAGGGTTAGGGTTAGGGATAGGGCTAAATTAGGGCTAGTGTTAGTATTAGGTTTAGGCCTTGGGTTAGGGTTAGAATTAGGAATACATTTAGGGTAAGGTATTGGGTTATAGCTAGGCTGAGGGCTAGGGCAAGGGTTAGTATTAGGGTTAGGACTAGGGTTTAGGTTTAGGGATTAAAGCTAGATTTAGGGCTAGTATGAGGGCTAATGTTTGTGTTAGTGTTAGGGCTAGTATTAGGGCAAGGGCTAATATCAGGTCTAGGGTTACAGGTAGGGATAGATTTATTGGTAGGTTTATGGCGTGGTCCAATGTATGGGTTAGGTTTATACTTAGGGTCAGTTTTAGAGTGAGGGTTATTATTAGGGTCAGGATCAAGTTGAGGGTTTGAGTTAAGTTAGGGTTTAGGTTTAGGACTTGAATTATCATTAGGGTTTAGGGTTAAGGTAATTAAAGTGTTAGGTTTAGGGTTTAGGTGTGGTTTAATGTAATGGATAGGGTTAGGGTTAGTCCTAGGGTTAGCATAAGAGTTATTATTAGGGTAATGGATAGGGTTAGACCTAAGATTAGGGGTAGGGTTATGTATAGGATTAGGGCTTTTGTTGGGATTAGGGTTAGGATTAAGGTGTGGTTTAGTGTAATGATAGGGTTAGGGTTAGGCCTAGGGTTAGCATAATGAATTATCATTAGGGTAATGGATAGGGTTAGACCTAAGATTAGGGGTAGGGTTATGTATAGGATTAGGGCTTTTTTTGGGTTATGATTAGATTTACGTTTAGGGTTAAAGCTAGGTTTAGCGGCTGGGGATGTGGCTCAAGAAGTAGCGTGCTCGTCTGGCATGTACAGTACACTGGGTTTTATCCTCATCACTACATACCAATAAAATAAAGATGTTGTGTTCACCGAAAAGTAAAAAATAAATCTTAAAAACAGGCTAGGTTTGGGGTTAGGTTAGGGCTAGGGTTAAGGCTACAGCGAATGTACAAAGTAGCGATATGATTAGAGCTAGTGATAGGGTCAGGATTAGGGCTAAGTCTACTGTTAGGGTTAAGTTTATGGTTATGATGATGTTTAGAGCTAGATTTAATGTTAGGGTCAGAGTCAGAGTCCAGATTAGTTTTCAGGTTAGGTTTAGGACTTCAATTAGAGATAGGTTTAGGGCTAGGTGTAGGGTTAGGGTTTGGTTTAGGTTAAGTGTTAGGGATAGGGTTATGATTTGGTTTTGTTTTAGGGCTAGGGGTAGAGTTAGGGCTAGTTTTAGGATTAATTTTAGGATTAGGGCTAGTGTTAGTGTGAGGTTTAGGCTTAGGTTTAGGGTTAGATTTCGAGTTAGGGTTAGATCTAGGCTTTGAGCTAGTGGTAAGGGTAGGACTAGGATTAGGGCTAAGTTTAGGGCTAGGTATAGGGTGATGGTAAGAGATAGGTTTATAACTAGGTATAAGGCTAGCGTGAGAGTTTGAGTTAGTCTTGTGGTTGGGTTAGGGATGAGTTAGGGATAGGGCTAAATTAGGGCTGGGATTAGGACTAGTGTTAGTGTTAGGGGTAGGCCTAGATTTAAGGCTAGGTTTAGTGTTAGAGTTAGGGTTAGGGTTAGGTTTAGGTTAAGGGATGGGATTATAGCTACTTTTAGGACTAGAGTGAGGATTAGATTTAGGGTTATGGTTAGGGATAGGTTTATGATTAAGGTGAGGTATATGACTAGAATGTGGGCTAAGGTTTGTGTTAGGATTTGGACTAGGATTAGAGCTAGAGGTAATGTCAGGTCTAGGGTTACAGTTAGGGAGAGTTTTAGGGTTAGGTTTATAGCTAGGTCTATTATAAGGGTCAGGTTTCTTGTTAGGGTCAGGTTCAGAACTGTGGGTATTATTAGGGTCAGGGTCAGGGTTAGTGTTTTTATTAGATTAAGGTTTAGGGTTAATACTCGAGTTATCATTACAGTTATGGATAGGTTAATGATAGCTTTAGGTTTAGAGTTCAGGTTAGGTGTAGGATAGTGGATAGGGTTAGGATTAAGAATAAGATTAGGGTTTGGCCTAGGGTTAGCAGAAGTGTTAGGGTTATCATTAGGGTAATGGATAGGCTTAGACCTAGTCATAGGGCTAGTGTTATGCTTAGGATTAGGGCTAAGTTTAGTGTTATGGTTAGCTTCAGGGTGAAAGCTAGGGTAGGGCTTGGGTTAGGGCTAGGTTTTGCAATAGGTTATGTCTATGGCAAATGTAAGAACTTGGCTATGATAGGGCTAGTTTTAGGGTTAATGTTAGACCTATGTATAGTTTTAGGGTTAGGTTTAGGGTTAGGGTGATGTTTAGAGCTAGGGTTAGTGTTGCTGTCAGGGTCAGTGTTCAGTTTAGGGTTATGGTTAATGTGAAAGCCAGTATTAGGACAAGGGTTAAGATTAGGGGAAAGGTTAGTTTTTGGCTTTAGGCTAAGGGTTATTATTAGGACTAGGGCTAGGTTTTCTTTAGGTCTAGGCATAGAGTTATGAATAGATTAGGATTAGGATTAGGTCTATGGCTAGTGATAGGGCTAGGTTTAAGTTTACCAGCAAGGCTAGTATTAGGGTTCGGTTTAGGATTAGGTTCAGGTTTAGACCCATGATTACTGTTAGGGTCAGAATAAGGGTCAGGGTTAGTGTTAGGGTCTGGTTTATGGTTAGAGCTAGAATGAGGACTAGGGTTAGTGTTTGGTTTAGATTAAGGATTAGGTCTAGCCTAATCCTAATCCTTAACCTAACCCAAAACCTAACACTATGTAGTAGTGTTAGGGTTTGGGTTAGGTTAAGGATTAGGATTAGGATTAGGATTAGCACTAGGTTTAGGGTTTGGCATAGGGTAAGGGATATGGTTAGATCTAGGATTAGGACTAGGGTTGGGGTTAAAGCTAGGTTTACAGCTCAGATTAGGGCTAGTTTCTGTGTTAGGATTAAGGCTAGGTTTAGAGCAATGACTAATATAAGAACTATGTTTTTTGGGGTTAGTTTTAGGGTGATGGTTAGGGGTTAAACCTCTAGTGTTAGGATTAGGTTTAAGGTTAGGTTGAAATTTAGAGCTGTGCTAATTAAGGCTAATAGTCAGGTTTACTTTTAGTGTTAGGTTTAGGACTCGAATTAAGGCTAGGGTTACTGTAAGGGTTTGTTTTAGGGTTAGGGTGGTGTTTAGAGCTAGGGTGAGTGTTAGGATGTGAGTCAGAGTTAGGGTTAGTATCAAGGTTAAGATTAGGTCTCGAATTAGGGCTAGGGTTAGGTCTAGGTGTAGTGTTAAGGTTTGGTTTATGTTAAGGTTTAGGGTTAGGGCTAATGCTCAGGTTTGTTTTACTCTAAGGTTTAGGGTTAGTACTATTTTTATGATTAGCTTTAGTGCTAGGGCTAGTGTTAATGTTAGGCTTTGGCTTAGGCTTAGGGTTAGATTTAGAGTTAGGGTTAGATCTAGGGTTAAGAATAGGAATGATTAGACAGTGGTTGTTTCTAGGTTTAGGGCTAGAGTTAGAATTATGGTAATGCATAGGGTTAGAAGTAGATATAGGGCTAGTGTTAGAGTTAGAGTTAGTCTTAGGGCTAGGGTTAGGGTTACGGTTAGGGATAGGGTAAAATTAGGGCTAGAAGTAGGGCTAGGGTTAGTGTTCACCTTAGGCCTAGCGTTAGGGTTATGGTTAGATTTAGGGTTAAGTTTAGGGTAAGGAATGGCATTATAGCTAGGTTTTGAGATAGGGTGAGGGTTAGAATTAGGGTTAGGGCTATGATTAGGTTTAGGGTTATGATTAAGGCTAGGTTTAGGGCTAGGATTAGGGCTATGCTTTATTTTAGTGTTAGGTTAGGATTAGGGCTGGGGCTAATATCAGATCTAGGGTTATGTTTAAAGATAGTTTTATGGTTATGTTTATGGCTACACGTAAAATAAGTGTTAGGTTTAGAGTTAGGGTCAGGTAAAGAGCTAGGTGTATTATTAGAGTCAGGTTCTGGTTTAGAAATTTGGGATAGGTTAATATTTAAAGTTAGGACTTGAATTATCTTTATGGTTTGTGTTAGTTTAATTTTAGGTGAGGTTTAGGGATTAGGTTTGGTTTAGAATAATGCATAGGTTTAGGATTAGGGATAGGATTAAGTTTAGGCCTAGGGTTATGGTTAAAGCAATGGATAGGGTTAGAGATAGGGTTAGGGCTATGATTTTGATTAGGGCTAGGTTTAGGATTAGGTTTAGGGTTAAAACTCGGGTTAGGTCTTGGTTTTGGGCTAGGTTTGGGGTTAAATTTGTGCTAGGGTTAGGGGTAAGGCTAATTTAAGTACCAGGTTACAATTAGGGTTAAATTTAGGGTTAGGGTTAGTGGTAGGTCTAGTGTTAAGTTTAGATTTAGGGTTAGGGTGATGTTTGGACTAGGGTTAGTATTATGGTCACAGTCAGGGTCAGTGTTAGTTCTAGTTTTCAGCTTAAAACTCGAATTAGAGCTAAGGTTAGGGTTAGGTTAAGGGTTGGTTTAGGTTAAGGGTTAGGGTTAGGGTTATGGCTCGGTTTTTGTTTTAGGGCTAGTGTTAGATTTAGAGTTAGGGTTAGGCTTAGGATTAGGTTTTGATTTAGAGTTATAATTAGATCTAGGTTAGGGCTAGAGCTAATGATAGGGCTAGGGTTAGGGCTAGGGTTAGGGCTAGGATTAGGGTTCCAGTAAGGAATAGGGTTCAAACTAGGGATTGGGCTAGGGTGGGAGTTAGATTTAGTCTTAGGGCTAGGGATAGGGCTAGGGTTAGGAATAGGACTAAATTAGGGCTAAGATTACGGCTAGTGTTAATTTTGGGTTTAGGCCTAAAGTTAGGTTTAGGGATAGGATTAAGGCTAGGTTTAGGGCTAGGATAAGGGCTGGGGTTTGTGTTAGGTTTAGGACTAGGATTAGAACTATGGCTAATGTCAGGTGTAAGGTTATGGTTGGGGATAGTTTTAGGATCAGGGTTATGGCTAGGTCTAGTGTAAGTGTTAGGTTTAATGTAAATTCAGCCTTAGAGCTAGGAGACTTATTACTGTCAGGGTCATTGTTAGAGTTTGCTTGAGGTTAGGTTTTATGGTTAGGGGTTGAGTTAGCACTAGGGTGTGGGTTAGGTACTGATAGGGATTTGTTTAGAGTTTACATTAGATTTAGGGTAATTGATAGGTTTATGGTTAGTGATAGGGTTAAGATTAGGCCTAGGGTTCGCATTAGGGTAAGGGTTACGGTTAGTATAAATGATGGAATTAGAGCTAAGTTTAGGGCTAGGTTTATGGTTAGGAATAGGTCTTGAATTAGTGTTGGGGTTAGGGTTAAAACTAGGTTTAGGCTTAGGTTTATGTTTAGCAGAAGGATTAGGTTTTGAGCTAGGGTTAGGGTGAGAGTTAGGTTTAGGGTTACTTCTAGGGATAAGATTATAGTACTCATAGGGTTAAGGTTAGGATTAGGGCTAGTGACATCATTAGGGATAGGGTTAGGGTTAGGGTAATGTATATGATTAGATGTAGATTTAGGGCTATGTTTAACGTTAGATTGAGGTTTAGGCTTAGAGTTAGGGCTATGGTTATGTTTAGGTTTATAGTAAGGATTAGGGTTTGAGCTAGGGTTAGGTCTATGGCAAGTGTAACATTTAAGGTTAGGTATAGGGTTAGTTTTCCAGATATGTATAGGTTTAGCATTAAGCCTAGAATTATCAATAAGTTTAGGTTTAGGTTTAGAGTAATGGGTAGGTTTAGAGTAATGGGTAGGTTTAGAGCTAGGTTTAGGGCTAGGGTTAAGGTTAGGATTAGGGCTAGTGATAGGGTTAGATTGAGGGATAGGTGTAGGTTTATGTTTAGAATAATGTTTAGGATTTGAGCTAGGATTAGGACTAAGGAGAGAGTTAGGTTAGGGTTAGGGCTAGGGTTAGGGTTAGGGTTATGCTTAGGGCTTGATATAGGCTTAGGATTAGGTATAGGTTTTGTGTTAGGTTTAGGGTTAGGGTTAGGGTTATGAGTAATGTAAGAGCTAGGGTTATGTTGAGGGCTAGTTGTAGGGTTAGGGTTATGGCTAGGTCTAGTGTTAGGTTTAGATTTTCGGTAGGGTCAGATTTTGAGACAGGTTTACTCTAAAGGCAGAGTTGGTGTTTTGGTTAGAATTAGTGTTAGGGTTACAGCCAGAATTAGGACTATGTTTAGGTCTAGGGTTAGGTTAGTGTTATTGTTAGGGCTAGGGCTAGGTTTATGTTTAGGTCTAGGGGTAGAATTAAGGCTAGATTTAGGATTTGCTTTAGATCTAGGGCTAGTGTTTGGGTTTGGTCTAGGGTTAGGGTCAGTTTTAGACCTAGGGTTAGGGTCAGAATAAAGGTCAGGGTTAGTGTTAGAGTTTGGGATCGGGTTAGAGCTAGAATGATGGCTAGGGTTAAGACTATTAATAGGGTTAGAGTTTTGGTTAACCTAAGAATTAGAGATAGGTCTAGGGTTACCATTAGGGTTAGGGTTTTTCTTAGGTTAAGGAATAGCTTTAGAGCTAGGGTTAATGCTAGAGTTAGGGTTAGGGTTAAATATAAATAAATTTTGACCTCGGATTAGGGCTAGTTTTTGTATTAGGATTAGGGCTAGATTTTGCATTGGCTAACATAAGAGACAGGGTTACAATTAGGGTTACTTTTAGGGTTACAGTTAGGGGTAGGTCTAGTGTTAGGTTTAGGTTTAATGTTAGGGTAATATTTAGAGCTAGGGTTATTGTTAGGATATGAGAAAGCATAAAGGTTAGTTTTAGGGTTAGGATTAGCACTCAAATAAGGGCTAGGGTTACTGTTTGGTTTAAGGTGAGGGCTGTGTTTAGAGCTAGGGTGACTGTTAGGATATCAGTCAGGTCAGGGTTTGCTTTAAGTTTAGGGTTATGACTTGAATTAGGGCTAGGGTTACTGTTAGGGTTTGGTTTACGTTTAGGGTGGCCTTTAGAGCTAGGGTCAGTTTTAGGATATGATTCAGGGTCAGGGTAAGTATTAAGGTTAGGGTTAGGACTCAAATTAGGGCTAGGGTTGCATCTAGGTGTACTGTTAGGGTTTGGTTTAAGTTAAGGTTTAGTTTTTGAGCTGTTGCTCAGTTTTGTTTTAAGTCCTAGGTTTAGGGTTTGGGCTAGTTATAAGACTAGCATTAGGGTTAGGGCTAGTATTGGTCTTAGGCTTAGGCTTTGGGTTAGGGTTAGATTTGGATTTAGCATTAGATCTAGGATTAGGGATAGGTCTAACTATAGGGCAAGGGTCAGGGCTAGGGTTATGGTTACAGTAACAGATAGGGTTAGAACTAGGGCTAGGACTATGGTGAGAGTTAGAGTTAGTCTTAGGCCTAGGATTTTGTTTAGTTTTAGGGATAGGGCTAAGTTAGGGCTAGGATTAGGGCTAGGGTTAGTGTTTAGCTTAGGCCTAGTGTTAGGGCTAGGGTTATAATTAATTTTAGGGTATGTTATGTTGTTAAACTAGGTTTAGAGGTAGGGTGAATGTTAGAATTTGGTTTAGGACTAGGCTTAGGGTTAGGGTTAAGATTAAGACTAAGTTTAGGGCTAGGATGAGGCCTATGGTTACTTGTAGGGTTAGGTCTAGAATTAGGGCTAGGGCTTATGTGAGGTCTAGTGTTACAGTTTGGGGTAGATTTAGGGTTAGGTTTGTGTCTAGGTCTAGTGTAAGTTTTAGGCTTAGAGTAAGGGTCAGGTTTAGAGCTAGGTGTATTTTTAGGGTCAGGATTATGGTTAGGGTTTGTTTTAGGTTAAGGTTTAGGGATAGGGCTAAAATGAGCATTAGGGTTGGTGTTAGGGTTAGGGCAATTGTGTTAGGTTTAGGTATCAGGGAAGTTTGGGGGCGATGGAGAGCTTTAAGGTTAGCAAAAGGGTTAGGTTTAGGCCTAAGGTTAGCATTAGGATTAAGGTTATCATAAGGATAATATATAGGGTTATGGCTAGGGTTACGTTATGATTAGGGCTAGAGTTAGGTTAGGTTTTGAGTTAGGGCTATTAACCCTAGCTTAGGGTAGGGTTAGGGTTCGATTTAGGGTAAAGGTTATGTTTTGTGCTAGGGTTAGGTCTAGGACTAGGGTTAGGCTTAGTGTTATGGTCAGTGTTAGGTTTAGGGTTAGAACTAGGGTTTTCATTAGTGTTAGCATTAGGTTTAGGGTAATAGATTGGGTTAGATGTAAGGTTAGCTTTATAGTTAAGGTTAGGTTTAGATTTAAGTTTAGTTTTAGGGCTAGTTTACTGTTGGTTTTAAGGTAAAATATAGGTTTTGATTTAGGGTTAAGGCTATGGCAAGTTGAAGTTTTAGGGATAGGTCTAGGGACCAGTTTATGGTTTGGGTTGGGGTTTCGGTTAGGGTTAGGGATAGGTTTATTATTAGGGTTAGGGTTAGGTGTAGAGTTAAGCTAATGCCTAGGGTTAGATCTAGTTTTATGTTTAGCATTAAGTTTAGGATTAGGGCTATGTTTAGGGTTATGATTAGGAATAGTGCTAGGGTCATGTTTGGGCTAAGGGTTAGTCTTTGAGCTAGGGTTAGGACTTTTTGAGGGTTAGGGTTAGGGTTAGGACTGGGGTTAAGTTTAGGGTGAGGGTTATGCTTAGTGTAGGTTTAGGCCTCGATTAGGGTTAGGGTTATTTAAGTTTTGTGTTAGATTTAGGCCTAGGGTTAGTGCTATATGTAATGTAAGATCTAGGGTTCTGATTAGAGCTAGTTTTAGGGTTAGGCTTAACTCTAGGTCTAGTTTTAGGTTTAGGTTTTGGGTTAGGGTCAAGTTTATAGCTAGGTTTAATGTTAGTGTCAGGGCTATTGTTCAGGTTAAAGTTAGGGTTAGGTTGAAAGCCAGAATAGGACTAGGGTTAGGTCTATTGGTAGGGTTAATGTTTGGTTTAGGTTAAGGGTTATTGTTAAGGCTAGGACTATGCTTTTGTTTAGGTCTAGGGCTAGAGTAATAGCTAGATTTAGTATTAGGTTTAGGTATGGAACTAGTGTTAGGATTCGGTTTATGTATAAGTTTACTGGTAGGGCTAGTTTCAGGTTTCAGTTTTGGTTTAGGGTCAAATATAGACCTATAATTAGTGTTAGGGTCAAAATAAGGGTGAAGGTTATGGTGAGGTTTTAGGTTAGGGTTAGATCTAGAATGAGGCTAGTGTTAGGACTAGTAATAGGGTTATTGTTTGGGTTTGGCTAAGGATTAGGATTAGGACTAGAGTTAGCATTATGACTAGGGTTTGTTTTGGGGTAATGGATAGGATTAGAGTTAGGGTTAGGGCTAGGATTAGGGTTAGGTTTAGGGCTAGTTTTAGGGTTAGGGTTAGGGTTAGGGTTAAATCTAGTGTTAGGGCTCGGATTAGGGCTATTTTTGTGTTAGAGTTAGGGCTAGGGTTTGGCTAAGGCCAATGTAAGAACTAGGGTTACGATTAGGATTAGTTTTAGGGTTAGGGTTATGGCTAGGTCTAGTGCCAGCATTAGTTTTAGGGTTAGGGTGATATTTAAAGCTAGGGTTTGTGTTTGGATATGAGTCAAAGTGAGGGTTAGTTTTAGGCGTAAACTCGAATTAGAGCTCGGGTTATGGCTAGTTATGGGTTAGGGTTTGGTTTAGGTTAAGATTTAGGGTTATAACAATGGCTAGGTTTAGGGGTAGGGTTAAGGTTATGGTTCAAATAGGGCTAGGATTAGCGCTATGATTAGTGTTAGGGTTAGGCGTATGGTTAGGGCTAAGGTTAGGGTTAGTTTTAGGGGGAGGGTTGGGGTTATATAGCTAGTTTCAGTGCTAGGGTGAGTGTTATATTTAGGAATAGGGCTAGGTGAGGGTTTCATTTAGGATTAAGTCTAGGTTTAGGGCTAGGATGAGGGCTAGGGTTTGTGTTATGGTTAGGGCTAGGATAAGGGCTAGGGCTAAAGTCAGGTCACGAGTTATGGTTAGGTATAGAGTTATGGATAGGTTTATGGCTAGGTCTAGTGTAAGGGTTAGATTTAGCATAGGGGTCAGGTATAGAGATAGGTTATTATTATGGTCAGAGTATGGATTAAGGATTGGTTTGGGTTAAGGTTTAAGGTTAGGGCTCAAATTATCATTAGGGTTAGGGTTAGGGCTAGAGTAATGGATAAAGTTAGGTTTACAGTTTAGGTTAGTGTCGCGACCCCTTGCCAGCAAGGAAGACGCAACTCAGGAATCTTCTTTCAGCAGTTTATTCAGGTCCTTGATATTTCTTCTTCTCCTTCCCGGATGCCCCTCCCAGCCTTAATAAAGCATCTCAAGCTCCAATGCAAAGCTGCCACGTGGAGCTTTCTCATAGGGTGATAAAGGATTATGTGCCAACTCTCCAAAAAAGGAGTTGTTTATCACAGGCCACAGTGGAAGCCGGCGCCATCTTCTAATGGCGGCCACGGTCTATAGGAATGGCTCACCACAGTTCCCCCTTCTGTTTTATAAAACAATGCAGGCGAAAGTAGAGGTCCTATCCCACTGTGCAGAAGTGGCTGCAATGTATGGTTCAGTCCTAAGGAGGCGCCTTCCCCAGACCTGATCCCATATCAGCTGACGCCTTTTTTCGTAGGGCGGGGCGTGGACGTCAAACCCGCATGCAATAGGACATGCTTTCCTTGAGGTCCGTTGAGGGATCACTCAAGTGCAGTGCTTTGCCTCGCATCCTGCATCGTGACGACGATGAGAAGTAGGATAACACAGGTAGCCTGGTAATGATGACAAAATTTAAGTTGGCAACACAATCCCTAAGCCCCAGAGGAAGGTAAAAAGTCTGCAGCCGAGAAGAAAGACCAGTCCTGAAACCCATCTGCGTGCAATGGTAACAAGACCTGCAGAGTGCAAGGGCTATTCAGCACTGGGAGAGAGTAAGGAAGAGGACATGCCAATCCCAGTGCAATGTGAAATTAACTTGGGGTGAAATGGCCATGCCCAGAAAATCACTGTTTAAGATGTGCAAGCCAGATTTGTGGAGAAATGCCATTTTCTAAGGCCGCAAAAGCCTGTACAATCATAGCCTTCTCTTGCGCATGGCGAGCTTTAAGGCGACAGAGAAGCCACAAACAAAGTACAACACCGAAGCAACACATTGCACCAAAAATGCCCACTCCCACCCATTCCTTAAAAAAGGAAAAGGCAGAGGACAGCCAACTGGTGAATTGACCCAAAGTCACTGGTTCGACACGGGTACTATTCAAAACAGCAATCTGAGTTAGTTGAGACTGGATCAAGTTTTCTGCTTCCAAGGACCAGGTTCTGGATAGATATTCCCCGATGATGCGGGAGGCATTTCTGGAATCATTAAATCTGACAGAGGTTATACATAAATGTGCACGTTGATCAATACAACCTAAATGTACTAGATCAAACAACTCCTCAACTTGAACTTGAAGTAGATCTATCCTTTGATTAGCAGCCAGAATCCCAGATAAAATGTGTTGATTAATTCTACTTTGAGATTCAAGTATAGTGGATGTTTGTTGAATAACCTGATTAATAGTGGCAGCAGTTTGTACCTGGCTGGCCATGGCTACTCCAGCTGTAACTGCTGCAGCAGCAGATACCGCCACAGCTGTCACTATAGCTGCCGTAATTCCAAAATCTCTACGGGCTCTAATCAGTTAAAAAATAGGAAAAGACTCTGGATCTGCAGTAACTGGGATCGGGACAAAGGTTGGAATTTTCATAATCACTGCCGTAGTCCAGGAGCCATTCCAACACTCAAGACAAATAGCAGGTAACATTAGAACAATTAAGCATCCCCTGTGATGTACCATTAGCCAAAATAAACAGGAACGGAGATTGGAGACAGACTGCTGCGGAGGGTAATGTAGCATTATATTATTGTGAATTATTTGCAAAAATTTTAAGCCTCCTACCTCGCTCCGAGTCTTGGGTACTACCAGAAACATTAAACAGCCAACTTTGGACTCCTAATATTTCCCTGAGGAAACACAAGCTCGGACTAGACTAGCCCAATCTGAGGGAGTCATACAAAATCTAGTAAGTCCCTCCACCTGAGTGAGAGTGAAAGTGGCATCTATGCCATAAGTGCGGAGGGATTCTGCCAAGGTTTTAATTATCTTAAAGTCTAAAGGCTCATGATATCTTCCCCTGTTATTGTCCTGAAATACAGGGTATGCAAATCCCATATCTGTATTAACTGTCCTCCAAACTTGTGCATGAAAAGATCTCCCGGAACCTTGGTTCCCCCCCACATACGGGGGTGGGGCAACAGGCATCATATCTTCTTCTAAATTTTCAACCTCCTCCTCCTCAGAATTCTGTTGACCAATATTAGATCCCTCCCCCTTCTTACAGTAGGCATGCGCGCCTTGTGTCTCCTTTTTCTTCTTTTTCATTTTTATCTTATGTAGTTGTTGTAACAATATATCAAGGTCCTCAGAACTCTCTGAGTTGCTTGTGTTCTCAGGCGTTCTGAATTCGGTCAAGTCTGGGTAGAGCCTTCTCCTATTTTTATCTTCAGGCTCTTTTGCCTTCTCACTACTGTTACTTTTGATACTCTCTGCCACTTCACTATGTGATCCTTCAGATTTTTCCTCATGTAGTTGTTCAAGAACGGCCTGACCCTCACTCACAGCTTCTTGGCATTTACCATCTGTAAGGCAACTACGGACCATTTTCCAAAGGGGTATCACCCCACCCTCTAATATGCCCTGCTCAGAAGCAAAGTCCAGATCTTTGCCTAATTTATCCCAACTAGGTACAGTAAGGCTGCCCGAAAATGCAAACCACGGTGCAGCGATATCTATCTTCTGTAAAAATCTCTGTAAAGTACTATGTTTCACTTCCAGGCCCTTGGAACGTAACAGGCCATCTAGGGCCAGGAGAAGCGGACTTGAAGATGCGGCACCCATGACACAACAACAAAAGAAGCACAAAAGACAAAAGCGAAAGTACACAGTGAAGCTGCAATAAAATGTAATGCTCTCTCTTTCTTTACAGAGGAGCTGCCCCGCTTTGGTCGCGGATCCCACTTACTAGGGACTATCCCCGCTTTGATCGCGGATCCCACTTACCTGGGACTAACCGGTGCACCACCCCTGACTGTTGAAAGTTCTGATGCCCGGGTTTCGGCACCACTTGTCGCGACCCCTTGCCCGCAAGGAAGACGCAACTCAGGAATCTTCTTTCAGCAGTTTATTCAGGTCCTTGATATTTCTTCTTCTCCTTCCCGGATGCCCCTCCCAGCCTTAATAAAGCATCTCAAGCCCCAATGCAAAGCTGCCACGTGGAGCTTTCTCATAGGGTGGTGGAAAACCATGCGCCAACTCTCCCAAATAAGGAGTTGTTTGTTACAGACCACAGCGGAGCCAGCACCATCTTGTAATGGCGACCACGGTCTAATTAGAACGGCTCACCACAGGTTAGGTTTAGAGTAATATATAGGGTTAGTGTTAGGGATAGGGTTTGGGTTAGGCCTAGGGTTAGTATTTGGTTTAGGCTTATATTTAGAGTAATGAATATGTTTAGTGCTAGTGTTAGGGCTTAGGTTAAGGTTAGGATTAGGGCTAGGGTTTGGGTTACAACTTGGGCTAGTGTTACGGTTAGGTTTAGGGTAAGTATTAGGGTTTGAGCTAGGGTTTGGGCTAGTGTGATGGTTATGGTTAGAATCAGGGCTACAGTTAGGGTTAGGGTTAGGGTTAGGGCTAGGTTTAGCATTAGGTTTAAGGTTATGTTTATGGTAATGCATAAAGTTAGAGCTAGGATTTGGGCTATGGTTTCAGTTAGGATGAGGGATAGGGTTAGAACTAGGGTTATTTAGAGTAAGGGTTAGAGTTTGAGCTAGGGTTTGATCTAGGGCAAGCATTAGGTTTAGGGTTTGTGATAGGGTTAGGGTTAAGGTTATGCTTAGGTCTAGGTTTTGGGCTTGTATTAGTGCTAGGTTTTCTGTGAGGTTTATGGCTAGTGTATGGCTATGGATAATGTAAGAGCTAGGCGGGCTAGCATTGGGTTTTGGTTAGGGTCAGAATTAAAACTAGGTTTAAGTCTAGGGATAGTGTTAGTCTTTGCTTTAGGTTAATGGTTATTTTAGTGTTAGGGCTAGGTTTTTGTTTAGGACTAGGGCTAGAGTTATGGCTATATTTAGGATTAAGTTTAGGTCTAGTGCTAGTGTTATGGTTAGTTTCAGATATAGGTTTACTGGTAGGGCTTGTGTTAGGGTTCAGTTTAGTGTTAAGGTCAGGCTTTGCCCTATTTTTGGTGTTAGGGTCAGAATAAGGGAAGGGTTAGGCTTAGGCTTCGTGTTAGGGTTAGACACAGAATTAGGGCTAGGGTTAGGACTAGTAATTGAGTTAGAGTTTGGGGTAAGCTAAGGGTTTGGGTTAGAACTAGGGTAGCATTAGGGTGAGAGTTTGGCTTAGGGTAAGGAATATATTTAGAGCTAGGGTTTGGGTTAGTGTTAGGGTTAGGGTTAGGGTTAGTGTTAAAGCTAGAGTTGAGGATCAGATTAGTGCTAGGGTTTGTGTTAGGTTTAGGGCTCTGTCTAATGTAATAACTAGCTTTACATTCAGAGAGAGTTTTAGGGTACAATTAGGGCTAGGTCTAGTGTTAGGGTTAGGGTTAGGGTTAGGGTTAAGGCTAGGTTTAGGGCTAGGATGAGGGCTCTGCTTTGTGTTAGGTTTAAGGAAAGAATTAGGTAGAGTGCTAATATCAGGTCTTGGCATACGGTTAGGGATACTGTTAGTGTTAGTTTTATGCCTAGGTCTAGTTTAAGGGTTATGTTTCGGGTAAGGATCAGGTTTAGAGATAGGTGTGTTATTAGAGCCAGTGTCTTGTTTAGAGTTTGAGTTAAGTTTTGGTTTAGTTTTAGGGCTCGAATTAGCAATAGGGTTAGGGTTAGTGTTAGAGAAATTGATAGGGTTAGGTTTAGTGTTCAGGTTAGGTTTAGGTAAAAATAAGGTTAGTGTTAGTGATAGGTTTAGGGTTAATCCTAAATGTATAGGGTTAGATTTATGTTTAGGACTAGGGTTAGTGTTAGGTTTAGCCTAACTGTTAGGATTTGAGCTAGGATTAGGACTACGGCAAGGGTTAGGTTTACAGTTAGGGATAGTGTAGGTTTAGAGTTAGGACAAGGGTTAAGTTTACAATTAGGTTTAGAATAGTTTCAGTGTTAGGGCTAGTGTTATCATGACATTTATAATTAGGGTTAGGGTAATGGGTGGGGTTAGTACTAATTTAGAGCTATTTTTGGATTAGGCTTATATTTAGGGTAATGAATAGGTTAGGGCTAGGGTTATAGTTAGGATAAGGGCTAGGGTTAGGGTTAGCGTTATGTTTAGGGTTAGTGTTAGGTTAGGTTTAGGGTAAGTGTTAGGGTTTGAGCTATGGTTAGGTCTAGCGTGACGGTTAGGGTTAGTGTCAGGTCTAGGTTTAGGATTAGGGTTACGTTTAGGGCTAGGGTTAGCATTAGGATTAGGGTTATGTTTAGGGTAATGGATAGGAATAGAGCTAGAGTTAGGGCTAGGTTTATGGTTAGGATTAAGTCTAGGTTTAGGTTTAAGGTTAGGGCCAGTTTTAGGGTTAGTGTTAGGTTTAGATTAATGATTAGGGTTAGTGTTAGGGTTAGGGTTAAAACGAGGTGTAGAGCTCAGTTTAGGGCTAGGTTTTGGGTTACGTTAGGTCTAGGATTAGGGCTAAGGCTAATGTAAGAACTAGAGTTATGAATAGGGTTACTTTTAGGGTTACTGTTAGGGCTAGTTCTATTTTCAAGGTTAGGTATACTTTTAGGGTGTTAGAGCTAGGGTTAGAGTAAGGTCAGAGTCAGGCTCAAGGTTAGTTTTAGTGTTAGGTTAGGACTGGAATTAGGGCTGATTTTAGGGCTAGGTGTAGGGTTAGGTTTTGGTTTAGGTTAAGGGTTAGGGTTAAGGCTATGGCTCGGTTTTGTTTTAGGGCTTGAACTAGATTAGGGCTAGTTTTAGGATTAGTGTTAGTGTTAGGGCTAGTGTTAGGGTGAGATTTAGGCTTAGGGTTATGGTTGGACTTAGAGTTATGGTTAGTTCTAGGGTTAGGGCTAGGGCTAGTGTTGGGGCTAAGGTTAGGGCAAGTGTTATGGTTATAATAAGGAATAGGGTTAGATCTAGGAATAGGGCTAGGGTGAGAATTAGAATTAGTCTTAATGCTAGTGGTAGGGTTAGGGCTAAATTTGGGCTAGGATCAGGTCTAGGATTAGTGCAACTGTTAAGTCTAGAGTTAGGGTTAGATTTGGGGGAAAGGATGGAGTTATAGCAAGGTTGAGAACTAGGGTGAGGGATGGAATTAGGGATATGGCTAGAGTTCGGGTTTGGGTTAGGATCAAGGCTAGTTATAGGGCTAGGATGACGGCTAGTGTTTGTGTTAGGGTTATGGCAAGAATTAGGGCTAGAGCTAATATCAGGTCTAGGGTTATGGTTAGGAATAGTTTTTGGGTAAGATTTCTGGCTAGGTTTAGTGTCAGAGTTAGGTTTAGGGTGAAGTTCAAGTTGAGAGCTAGGGGAATTATAATAGTCAGAGTCAGGTTTTGGGTTTGGGTTAGGTTGAGGTTTAGGGTTATGGCTCAAATTAGCATTAGGTTTGAGTTAGAGTTAGGATAATGGATAAGGTTAGGTTTAGGCTTCAGGTTAGATTTAGGGATCAGATTAGGTTTAGGGTAATGGATAGGGTTAGGGTTAGACCTAGGGTTAGCATTAGGTTTATGGTTATCATTAGGGTAATGGATAGGGTTAGAGTTAGGGTTAGGGCTAGGGTTATATTAAGGATTAGTGCTAGATTTAGGGTTAGGGTTAGTGTTAAGGCTAGGGTTAGTTTTAGAATATGGGTTATGGTTTGAGCTAGGGTTAGTGCTAAGGATAGGATTAGGTTTAGGATTAGGTCTAGGATTAGGATTAGGGTTACCATTAGGGTTAGGGTATGGACAGGTTTAGATATCGAGTTAGGGGGGGTTAGGGTTAGTTTTAGATTTAGGACTAGGGTTAGTGTTAAGTTTAGCATAATTGTTAGGGTTTGAACTAGGTTTAGGACTATGGCAAGGTTTCTGTTTATATTTAGTTCTAGGTTTAGGTTTACAGTTAGGGTTAGAGTAGGTTTATGGTTAGGGCTAAGGTTATCGTGACATTTATGGTTAGGGTCATGGTAATTGATGGGGTTAGAGGTGAGGTTAAGTCTAGTTTTAAGTTTAGGATTAGGGCTAGGGCTAGGTTTAGGTTTAGGGTTAAGCTTATCATTTTCTTATGGTTAGTTTAAGGGTAAGGGTCAGGGATTGAGTAACTGTTACGGCTAGGTTGAGGCTTCAGGTTAGAATCAGGGCTAGGGATAGAGTAAGGTTTAGGGTTACGGTTAGGACTAGATTTAGCATTAGGTTTAGTGTTATGATTAGGGTAATGGCTAGAGTTAGAGCTAGAGTTTGTGCTATGTTTACAGTTAGGATTAGGGCTAGGATTGGGGTTAGGGTTTGGCCTAGAGTTATGTTTAGGGTAATGGCTACGGTTTGAGCTAGTGTTAGTGCTAGGGCTAGATAGAGGATTAGGTTCAGCCTTAGGTCTAGGGACAGGATTATGGTAGGTTTAGGTTAGAGTTAAGTTTAGGGCTAGGGTTAACATTAGGGTTAGGATAAGGGTTAGGGTAATGGATATGGTTAGATGTAGGTTTACGTTTAGGTTTAGGGTTAGATTTCGTTTTAAGATTAATGTTAAGGCTACGGTTATGTTTAGGTTTATGGTATGGGTTAGGTTTTGAGCTAGGGTTAGGGCTATGGCGAGTGTTACTTTTAGGGTAAGGTCTATTGTTAGTTTTCTGGTTAGGATTAGGGTTACGTTTAGGGTAAAGGCTATGGTTATCAACACAGTTAGGTATAGGGTTAGGTAAGGTGTAGGTTTAGAGCTAGGTTTAGGGCTAGGGTTATGTTTAGGGTTAGGGCTAGGGTTAGGATTTAGAGTAAGGTATAGGTCTAAGTTTATATTCATGGTAGGGTTAGACTTTGAGTAAAGTTTGAGACTAAGGCTAGGGTTAGGTTTAGGGTTAGGGTTAGGGCTAGGGTTAGGGTTGGGGTTTTGCTTAGGGCTAGATTTAGGCCTTGATAAGAGTCAGGGTCAGGGTTAGCTTTAGGGTTTGAGTTAGGACTCAAATTAGGGCTAGGTTTACTGTTAGGGTTTGGTTTAATGTTAGCGTCATGTTTAGAGCTAGGGTGAGTGTTAGGATATGAATTAGGGTCAGGGTTAGTTTTAAGGTTATGGTTAGTACTCAATTAGGGCTAGGATTTGTTCTTATAGTAGTTTCAGGTTTGGTTTAAGTTAAGGTTTAGGTTTAGATCTATTGCTCGGTTTTGTTTTAGTCTAGGGTTTGGGTTAGGGCTAGTTTTACAATTAGTATTAGGGTTACGGCTAGTGTTAGTTTTAGGCTTAGACTTAGGGTTAGGGTTATATTTATATTTGGGTTTATATCTGGGATTAGGCTAGAATTAATGATAGGGCAAGGGTTAGGGCCAGGGTTAGAGTTATGGTAAGGGATAGGGTTAGAACTAGGGATAGGGATAGTGTGAGAGTTAGAGTTAGTGATAGGGTTTTGGATAGGGTTAAATTACGGCTAGGATTAGGGCTATGGTTAGTGTTCAGCTTAGGCCTAGCAATAAGGATAGGGTTAGGTTTAAGTTTAGGATAAAGAATGGCGTTATAGCTAGGTTTAAACGTAGGGTGAGGGTTAGATTTACAGTTAGGGTTCCAGTTGGGGTTAGGGTTATGATTAAGGCATGCTTTAGGGCTAGGATGAGGGCTAGTGTTTGTTTTATATTCAGGACTAGGATTAGTGCTAGGGCTAATATCAGGTCTAGGGTTATGGTTAAAGATAGTTTTAGGGTTAGGCTTATGGCTACGTCTAGTGTAAGGGTTAGGTTTAGGGTAAGGGTCAGGTTTAGAGCTTGGGAATTATTAGGATAAGGATTTGGCTTAGGTAAGGGTTTAGGTTTATGGCTCAAATTAGCATTAGGGTTAGGGTTACAGTATAGTTAGGGTTTGTTTTAAGGTTCAGGTTTGGTTTAGGGTAATTGATACACTTAGCATTAGTGATAGGCTTAGTTTAGGCTTAGGGTTAGCATTAGGATAAGGGTTATGATTAGGGTAATTGATAGGGTTAGATTCAATTAGAACTAGAGTTATGGTTAGGAATATGCCTTGAGTTAGGGTTAGAGTTAGTGTTAAAATTAAGGTTAGGTTTAGCTTTAGAGTTATGTTTAGAATAAAGGTTAGGTTTTGAGCTAGGTTTAGAGCTACGTTTAGGGTTAGGTCTAGGGATGGGATTTCGGTAGGTTTAAGATTAGGGTTAGAGTTAGGGCTAGGGTTATCATTAACATTATGGTTAGGGTTAAGGTAATGGATAGGGTTAGTTTAGGTTTAGATTTGGTTTAGAGTTAGAATTAGTGATAGTTTTAGGGGTAGAGCTATGGTTATGTTTAGGTTTAGGGTTACATTTATGGTTTGATCTAGAGTTAGGGCTATGCTGAATGTTAATTTTAGGGTTATGTCTCTGGTTAGTTTTCCAGTTAGGGTTAGGGTTAACATAAGGATTCTGGCCAGGATTGTCAATAAGTTTTGGTTTAGGGTTAGGGTAATGGGTAGGTTTAGAGCTAGGTTTAGGGATAGTTTAAGTTTAGGAGGATTTGGGCTTGGTTTAGGGTGAGAGTTAGGGATAGGTCTATGTTTATGTTTAGGGTAAAGGTTAGGCTTTGACTATCTTAGGACTAAGGCAAGGGTTAGGGTTAAGTATAGGGCTAGTGTTAGTGTTAGGGTTATGCTTAAGGCTAGGTTTAGGCCTAAAATTAGCTCTACGTTTAGTGTTAGGTTTAGGCCTAGGGTTAGGGCTATGGGTAATGTAAGATCTAGGGTTATGGTTAGGGCTAGTTTTAGGGTTAGGGTTATGGCTGGGTCTAGAATTAGGTTTAGGTTTTGGTTAGTTTCAGGTTTAGAGGGAGGTTTAGTGTTAAAGGCAGGGTCAGTGTTTGGGTTAGCGTTAAAGTTAGGGTTACAGCCAGAATTAGGACTAGGTTTAAGTCTAGGGTTTGAGTTAGTGTTTGGGTGAGGTAAAGGGTTTTATTAGGTCTAGGACTAGGATTTTGTTTAGGTCTAGACTAGAGTTCAGGCTCTTTTTAGGATTAGGTTTAGTTCTAGAGCTAGTGGTAGGGTTAGGTTTAGGCATAAGGTTAAAAGTAGGGATAGTGTTAGGGTTTGGTTTAGGGTTAGGGTCAGGTTTAGCCCTAGGGTGTATTTTATGGTCAGAATGAGAGTCAGGGTTAGGATTAGGGTTTGGGATAGCATTAGAGCTAGAATGAGATCTAGGATTAGGACTACTGATATGGTTAGGATTTGGTTATCCTAAGGATTAAGGATAGTTCTAGGGTTACCATTAGGTTTTAGGTTTTTCTCAGGGTAAGGCATAGGGTTAGGGCTAGGGTTAGGTTTATGGTTAGGGTTAAAGCTAGGTTTAGGGCTCAGGTTAGGACAAGTTTTTGTGTGAGGTTTAAGGCTATGGTTAGGGCAATGGCTAATATAAGAACTAGGGTTACAATTAGGGTTAGAGGTAGGGATAGGTTAAGTGTTAGGGTTAGGTTTAAGATTCAGGTATTATTTATAGCTAGGGTTAGTGTTAGGATATCAGTCAGGTCAGGGTTAGTTTTAGGGTTAGGGTTAGAACTTGAATTAGGGCTAGGGTTATTGTTAGGGTGCAGTTTAAGTTAAGGATAGTGTTTAGAGCTAGGATGAGTGTTAGAATATAATTCAGGTTCAGGGTTATTTTTAAGGTTTTGATTAGGTCTCAAAGTAGGGATAAGGTTTGATCTAGGTGTAGTGCTGTGTTTTGTTTTAAGTTAAGGTTAGTGTTAGGGGCCTGTTGCTTGGTTTTGTTTTAGTGTTATGGTTAGGTTTAGAGCTAGTTTTATGATTAGCTTTAGGGTTAGAGTTAGGGTTATGGTTAGGTTTAGGATTAAGGCTAGATTCAAAGATTAGGGCTAGGTTTTGTGTTAGGTGTAGGTCAAGAATTAGGGCTAGAACTAATGTCAGGTCAAGGTTTAAATTAAGTGATATTTTTAGGGTTACCTTTATGACTAGGTCAAATTTTAAGTGTTAAGTTTGGGAAAGGGTCAGAATAAGAGCTGGGGTATAATTAGGGTCAGAGTCAAGCTTCGGTTTGGGTTAGGATAAAGTTTAGGTTTAAGGCTCAAATTAGCTTTAAGGTTAGAATTAGGGTTAAGGTAATGGATAGTGTTAGGTTTAGAGTTCAGGTTAGGTTTAAGATAGTGTTAGTTTTAGGGTTAGGCTTAGGGTTAGCATTAGGGTCATGGTTATCATTAGGGTAATTTATTTAAGGTTAGACTTAGGATTAGGGCTAGGGTTATGGTTAAGATGAGGGCTAGAATTACGGTTAGGGTCAGAGTTAGTGCGAGGGTTACAGTTAGTATTAGGTTTAGGGTATGGTTTAGGGTTTGAGCTAGGATTTTTGCTATGGCTAAGGTTTATTTAGAGTTTTGTCTATGTTTATGGTCATGGTTAGTGTTACAGTTAGGGTGGGGGTTATCATTAGGGTTAGGGTAATAGGTTTAGATGTCAGATTAAAGAAAGGGTTAGGTTTAGGTTAGCCTTAGGTTTAGGTTTAGAATTAGGTTTAGGATTTGAGCTAACTTAGATTTAGGGTTAGGTTAGGTTCACTGTTAGTTCTAGGATTAGGTTTTGGATTAGGGTTACGGTACATTTACCTTTAGGTCTAGTGTTATCATTAGGGTTAAGTTTAGGGTTAGGATAATGCATAGGGTTTGAGCTAGGGTTTGGGCTAGTGTTAAGGTTAGGATTAGGGCTAAGGTTAGGGCTATGTTTAGGCCTTGGGTTAGTGTTAGCATTAGTTTAAGTGCAATAGTTAGGGATTGAGCTAAGTTTAGGGCTAAGGTGAGGGTTAGGGTTACAGTCAGGGCTAGGGTAGGGTTAGGGTTAGATTTAGGGCTAGGGTTAGCATTAGTTTTAGGGTTATGCTTAGTGTAATGGATAGAGATAGAGCTAGAATTTGGGCTATGTTTACAGTTAGGATTAAAGCTAGAGTTAGTGAGGTTTAGAGTTTGGGCTAGGGTTATGTTTAGGGTAAGGTTTAGGGTTTGAGCTAGAGTTAATGCTAGAACAAGGGTTAGGGTTAGGTTTAGGGTTAGGGCTAGGTTTAGGGTTCGAGTTATCCTTAGGATTAGGTTTAGGTCTGTAATTATGGCTAGGTTTTGTGTGAGGTTTAGGGCTCGTGTTAGGTGTATGGGTAATGTAAGAGCTAGAGTTATGGTTATGGCTAGATTTAGAGTTCATCTAGTGTTACACTTAGTTTTGGGGTTAGAGTAATGTTTAGAGTTAGGGTTTTTGTTAGGGTAAGTGTCAGGATTCAGGATAGGATTAGGTTTAGTGTTAGGTCCATAATGAGGACTAGGGATAGAGTGAGTGTTTGGTTTGGTTACGGGATATTGCTAGGGCTAAGACTAGGGTTATGGCTATATTTAGGATTAGGTTTAGGTCTATTGCTAGGGTTAGTGTTAGGTTTAGGGTTAGGATTACTGGTAGGGCTAGGGTTAGGTTTTGGATAAAATTTAGGGTCAGGTTTAAACCTAGGTTTAGTGTTAGGTTCAGAATAAGGGTCAGGGTTAGGGTTAGGGTTTGGGTTAAGTTTAGATCTAGAATGAGGGCTAAGGTTAGTACTAGGAATGGAGATAAGGTTTTGGGTCGGCATCAAATTAGGGTTAGGACTAGGGTAGCAATAGGGTAAGGGTTTGACTAAGTGTAAGACATACGGTTAGAGCTAGGATTAGGACTAGGGATAAGGCTAGGGTTAGGGCCAAGGTTAGGGTTATGGTTAAAGTTAGGTTTAAGCTTGAATTAGGGCTAGGTTTTGTGTTAGCTTTAGGTCTATGGCTAATTTAAGAACTGGCATTATGATTATGGCTAGTTTTAGGGTTAGGTTTAGGGTGAGGTCTAGTGTTAGGATTAGGTTTAGGGATAGGTTGATGTGGAGAGCTAGGGTTAGTGTTAAGTTCGGAATCAGTGTTAGTATTATTTCTAGAGTTAGGGTTAGGTCTCAAATTAGGTCTAGCGTTAGGACTAGGTGTAGGGTTAAGTTTTGGTTTAGGTTAACGTTTAGAGTCACTGCTATGGCTCAGTTTTGCTTTAGGGCTAGGGCTAGAGTTAGGGCTAATTTTCAAATTAGCATTAGGGTTAGAGCTAGTGTTAGGGTGTGGTTTAGGCTTAGGTTTAGTGTTATATTTAGAGTTAGGGTTAGATCTAGCTTTAGGACTACAGTGAAGGTTAAGTCTAGGGTTAGGTCTAGGGTTTGAATTATCATAAGAAATAGGGTAAGAACTAGGGATAGTGCTAGTGCGAAAGTTAGAGTTAGTCTTAGTGTTAGGTTTAGATATAGGGTTAGAATTATGGCTTAATTAGGGCTAGGACTAGAGCTAGAGTAAGTATTAAGGCTGAGGCTAGGTTTATGGCTAGGGTTATGGTTATGCTCATGGTTAGGTATGATGTTATAGCTAGCTTTAGAACTAGGGCGTGGGTTAAAATTAGGTTTACGTCTATGGTTAGTTAGGGTTAGGTTTGAAATTAAGGCTAAGATTAGGGCTAGGATTCAAGCTAGAGTTTGTTCTAGTGTTAGGGCTTCATTAGGTCTAGGGCTAATGTCAGATCTAGGTTATGGTTAGAGATAGTTTTAGGGTTAAACTTATTAGTGTTAGGATTAGGTTTATGGATATGCTTAGGTTTAAGGTTCAGGTTAGGTTTATGGTAATGTATATGTTTAGGGTTAGGAATAGGTTCAGGGTTATCTTAGGTTTAGCATTAGATTTAGGATTAGGTAATGGATAGGGTTATAGCTGGGGTTAGGGCTAGGTTTATGGTTAGGATTAAGGCTAGGGTTAGGGTTAGGTTTTGGGTAATGGCAAGGGTTAGGGTTAGGGTTAGGTTTAGGGTAAGTGTTAGAGCTAGAATTAGGTTTTTGGTTAGGGTTAAAGTTAGTGTTAGGGCTCCGATTAGGGATAGGTTTTGGGTTAGATTATGGCTAGATTTTGGGCTTCAGCCAATGTAAGAACTATGGTTATGATTAGAACTTGTTTTAGGGTTAGGGTTAGGGCTAGGTATAGGGTTAGGTTTAGGTTTAGGTTTTGAGTGATGTTTAGACCCTGGTGTAGTGTTAGGGTCAGAGTCAGGGTCAGGGTTTGTTTTAGGGTTAGGGATAGGACTCGAATTAGAGCTAGGTTTAGGGCTAGGTGTAGGCTTAGGGTTTGGTTTATGTTAAAGGTTAGGGTTAAGGCTACGGCTTGGTTGTTTTGTAGGGCTAGGGCAGGTTAAGGCTAGTTTTAGGATTAGCATTAGTATTTTGGCTTTTGTTAGTGAGAGGTTTAGCTTAGGGTTAGGGTATGATTAAGAGTTAGGTTTAAATATAGAATTAGTGCTAGAGCTAGAGCTAGGGTTAGGGCTAATGTAAAGGCAAGTGATAGGAATATGGTAAGGGATAGTGTTAGCACTAGAAATACGACTAGGGTGAGAGAGTTAGTCTTAGGACTAGGGTTAGGTTGGGTTTAGGGGTAAATTAGGGCTAGGATTATGTCTAGCATTTGTACTAGGGTTAGACCTAGTTTTAGACTTAGGTTTAGGTTTTTGGATAGGTTTAGGTTTAGAGGAAGGGATGGGGTTATAGCTAGTTTTAGAGCTAGGTCGAAGGTTAGAATTTCGGTTAGGGCTAGGGTTATGGTTTGGTTTAATAATAAGGCTAGGTTTAGGGCTAGGATGTGGGCTAGGGGTTGTTTTAGGGTGATGGCAAGAATTAGGGCTAGGGCTAGTGTCAGGTCTAGGCTTACATTAGGTATAGATTGAGGGTTAGATTTATGGCTAGGTCTAGTGTAAGGGTTAGGTTTAGGGTAAGGGTCAGGTTTAGAGCTAGGGGTATTATTACAGTTAGAATTAGGTTTCAGGTTTGGTTTATGTTAGGGTTTAGGTTTAGAGCTTGATTAGCATTAGGGTTTGGTTAGGGTAATGATAGGTTTAGGTTTAGGGTTCATGTTAGGTGTAGGGTAATTGATAGGGTTAGAGTTAGCAAAAGTGTTAGGGTTAGGCCTAGGGTTATGTTTGTGTTAGGATTAAAGCTAGATTTGGGGTTTGGATGAGGGCTAGGTTTTGTGTTAGGGTTAGGGCAAGTTTTAGAGATAGTGATAATGTCAGGTTTAGGGTTACAGCTATGGATAGTTATATGGTTAGGTTCATGGCTAGGTCTAATATTAGGTTTAGGGTAAGGGCCAGGTTAAGGGTAAGGTGTATTTTTAGGGTCAGGGTCAGGATTCGGTTTTGTGTTAGGTTAATTATTAGGATTATAGCTCAAATTAGCATTAGGTTAAAATTAGGGTTAGGTTAATGGATAGGTTTATGTTTAGGATTTAGGTTAAGATTAGGGTAATTGGTAGGGTTAGGGTTAGTGATAGGGTTAGGGTTAGACCTTGGGTTAGCATTTGGGTTAGGGTTATAGTTAGGGTAATGAATAGCATTAGAGATAGGGTCAGGCCTAGGGTTTTGGATAAAATTAGGGCCAGAGTTAGGGTTAGGGTTAGGGCTAGGGCTAGGGTTAGGGTTTGGGTTAGGTTTAGGGTAGAGGTTTAGAGCTATGGTGAGGGTTAGGTTTAGGATTATGTCTAGGGTTAGATTTATGGTTAAAGTTAGGGTTAGTGTTAGGGTTAGGGCTAAGGTTATCTTTAGAGTTAGGTTAATGGATAGGTTAGATATCAGGTTAGGATTAGGCGTAGTTTTAGGTTTAGGCTTAGTGTTAGGGTTAGGGCTAAGATTATCATTAGAGTTAGGGTAATGGATAGGGTTAGATTTCAGGTTAGGGTTGGGGGTAGTTTTAGGTTTAGGTTAGTGTTAGGGTTTGGAGTAGGGTTAGTGTCATAGTAAGGGTTAAGGTTTTATCTAGGGTTAAGGCTACAATGAGGGTTAGGTTTAGGTTTATGTCTAGTATTAAATTTACAATTAGGATTAGAGCTAGGTTTATCATTAGGTTTAAGGTTCTGTTTAGGGTAATGGATAAATTTAGAGATAGTATTAGGGCTAGTGTTAACATTGTGATTATGGCTAGGATTAGATTTGGGTTTAGTGATAGGGCTAGGGTTATGTTTAGGGTTTGGTTTTGGGTTTTATCCAGGGTTAGGTCTAAGGCGAGGGTTAAGGTTCGCATGATGATTAGGCTTAGGATAAGGGATAAGGTAAGGTTAGGGTTAGGGTTACACTTTGGGCTAGATTTAGGCCTAGGATTAGGGCTAGGTTTTGTGTTAGGTTTAGAGCTAGTTTTAGTGCTATGGTAAAATAAGTGTTATGTTTAGGGTAATGGCTAGGTCTAATGTTAGGTGTAAATTTCGGTTAGGGTCAGTTTTATAGCTAGGGTTAGTGTTAGTGTCAGGGTCTGTGTTTGGATTAGGTTTAGGGTTAGGGCTAGAGCCAGAATTAGGATTGGTTAAGTCTAGAGGTAAAATTAGTGTTTGGCTTAGGTTAAGGTCTATCATTAGAGCTAGGGCTAGGTTTTTGTTTAGGTCTTAGCTAAAGATATGTCTAGATTTAGGATTAGGTTTAATCTAGGGCTAGTTTTAGGGTTAGGTTTAGATATAGGGTTGTGGGTAGGGCTAGTTAGCGTTTGGTTTAGGTTCAGGGTCAGAATAAGAGTCAGGGTGAGGGTTAGAATTTGGAGTATGGTTATAACAAGAAAGAGGGCTAGGGTTAGGACTAGTAATAGGATTAGGGTTTGGGTTAGACTAAGGATTAGTTTTAGGACTAGGGTTAGCATTAGGGTTGGGATTTGGCTAGGGTAAAGATAAGGTTAGAGCTAGGTTAGAGCCACGGTCCGGGTTAGGTTTAGGGCTAGTGTTAGGGTTAGTGTTAGGTTGAAAGCTAGGGTTAGGTATCAGATTTGGGCTAGGTGTTGGTTAGCATTAGTTTTAAGATTATGGCTAGTGTATGATCTAGGTTTATGATTAGAACTAGTTTTAGAATTAGAGTTAGGACTAGGTCGAGTGTTAGAGTAAGTTTTGGGTTTAGGGTGATGTTTAGTGGTAGGGTTAGTGTTAATGTCAGAGACAGGTTCAGAAGTAGTTTTAGAGTTAAGATTAGGACTCAAATTACTTCTAGGCTTAGGGCTAGAGGTAAGATTAGGGTTTGGTTTAGATAAAAGTTTAGGGTTAATGTTATGGTTCAATTATGTTTTAGGTCTAAGACTATGGTTAGGGCTTGTTTTAGGATTACTGTTAGGGTTAGGGTTAGTGTTTGGGTTAGGATTAGGCATAGAATTAGGGTTAGATATAGTGTTAGGTTTAGTTCTAGGGTTAGGGCAAGGTTTAAGGTTAGGGCTAGTGTTAATCTAGACTATGGCTAGGAATAATTTTATTGTAAGTGATAGGATTAGAACTAGGGTTTTGATTAAGGCTAGTTTTAGGGTTAGGTTAAGTCTAGATGTAGTGTTATTAATGTTATTAATGTTAGGGTGATTTTTAAAACTAGAATTAGTGTTATGGTCAGTGTCAGAGTCAGGGTTAGTTTTAGACTTAATTTTAGGGTTAGTTGTAGGGTTAGCATTTGATTTAGGTTAAGGGTTAGGATTGGGGCTATGACTTGGTTTTGCTTTATGGCTAGTGGTATGAATAGGGCCAGTTTTACAATTAGCATTATGATTATTGGTAGTGTTAGGATTTGGTTTAGGCTTATTGTTACAGTTAAATTTAGAGTTAGGTTTAGATTTAGACTTAGGCTTAGATCTAGGTTTAGGATTAAGGCTAAGGATAGAACTAGGACTAGGGCTAGGGCAAGAGTTAGAGTTAGTCTTATGGCTAGATTTAGGGTTAGGATAGGATTAAATAAAGGCTAGGATTAGCATTAGGCTTTGGGTTAGGCCTAGGTTTAGTGCAAGTGTTAGAGTTAAGTTCTGTGTTAGGGTTAGGGCTAAGGTTAGGGCAATGGTTAATGTAAGAACTAGGGTTACTATTAGGGTTAGTTTTAGTGTTAGGGTATGGGTTAGGTTTAGTGTTAGGGTTAGGTTTAAGGTTAGGGTGATATTTATATCTAGGTTTTATGTTAGGATAGGAGTGAGGGTCAGGTGGAGGGTTAGGGTTAGAGTTAGGACTTGAATTAGGGCTAGGGTTACTTTTAGGGTTCAGTTTAAGTTGAGGGTGGTGTTTAGAGCTAGGTTGAGTGTTAGGATATGAGTCAAGGTCAGGGTTGGTTTTAAGGTTAGGGTTAGGACTCGAATTAGGGCTAGTGTTAGGTCTAGTTGTAGTGCTAGGGTTTGGTTTAGGTTATGGTTTAGGTTTAGGGCTAACACTCGGTTTTGTTTTAGTCCTAGGGTTAGGATTAAGGCTAGTGTTAGTGTTAGGCTTAGGCTTAGTGATTGGGTTAGGGTTAAATTTGGATATAGGTTTAGATCTAGGGCTAGTGATAGAACTAAGTACAGGGCAAGCATTATGGCTAGGTTTAGGGTTATAGTAAGGGATCGGGTTAAATCTAGGGCTAGGGCTAGGGCGAGAGTTATTCTTAGAGCTAGGGTTAGGGTTAGAGATAGGGCTCAATTAGGGCTAGGATTAGGGCTAGGTTTAGTGTTTAGTTTAAGCCTAGGGTTAGGGTTAGGGTTAGGGTTTAGAGTTAGAGTTTAGAGTTTAGGTTTAGAGTTAGGGCAAAGTTTGGGGTAAGGGATGGCTTTTTAGTTATGTTTAGAGGTAGGGTGAGTGTTATAATTAGGATTAGGACTATGATTAGGGTTAGGGTTATGATAAAGGCTAGGTTTAGGGCTATGATGATGGCTCAGGTACTTTTTTTAAGGGTTAGGGCTAGGATTAGTGCTAGGGCTAATTTCAGGTCCAGAATTATGGTTAAAGATAGTATTAGGGTTAGGATTATGACTATGTAAGGGTTAGGTTTAGGGTTAGTGTCAGGTTTAGAGCTAGGGGTATTATTAGGGTCAAGTTGTGGGTTAGGGTTTGGAATAGGTTAAGGTTTAAAGTTAGGGCTCGAATTAGCATTAGGGTTAGGGTTAGGGTTATGGTAATGGATAGAGTTAGAAATCAGTTCAGGGCTAGGGTCATGGTTATGATTAGGGCTAGGTTTTGGGTTAAGTTAGTGCTAGGGATAGGGTTACAGCTAATATAAGTACAGGGGTCATGTTTATGGCTAATTTTAGTGTTTTAGGGCTAGGTTTAGTGTTAGGTTTATGGCTAGGTTTAGGGTGATATTTAGACCTCAGTTTAGTGTTACGGTCAGAGTAAGGGTCAGGGTTAGTTTTAGGGTTTGGCTTAAAACTCGAATTAAGGTAGGTGTTAAGGCTAGGTGTAGGGTTAGGGTTTGGTCTAGGTTAAGGGTTAGGGTTAGAGCTTTGGTTCAGTTTAGTTTTAGGGCTAGGGTTAGGGTTAGGGCAAAATTTAGGATTAGTGTTAGGGTTAGGGCCAGTCTTAGAATTAGGCTTAGGCATCAGTTTAGGGTTAAATTAAGAGTTAGGATTTTATCTAAGGTTATTGCTAGGGCTAAGTATAGGGCAAGGGTTAGGACTAGGATTTGGCATAGGGTTAGGTTTATGAGAAGGGAGAGGATTAGAATGAGTGATAGGGCCATTGTGAGAGTTAGGGTTATTCTTAGGGCTAGGGTTAGGGTTAGGGTTAGGGATAGGGCTAAATTACGGCTAGGGTTAGAGTTAGGGCTAGGGTTAGAGCTAGTTTTAGAATTAGCATCAGGATTTGGGCTAGTTTTAGGCTTCAGCATCGAGTTAGGGTTAGATTTAAAGTTAGTTTTCAATCTAGTGTTAAAGCTAAGGCTAAGGATAGGGCAATTGTGACAACAAGGGTTAGGGTTAGAGTTAGGATTACATTTAGGGTAAGAGTTGTGGTTTTGACTAGGTTTAGGGCTAGGGCGAGGGTTAGTATTAGGTTTATGGCAAGAGTTAGGGTTAGGGTTATGATTAAGGCTATGTTTATGGCTAGGATAAGGTTTAGGGTTTGTGTTAGCATTAGGGATAGTATTAGGCCTAGGGCTAATGTCAGTTCTAGGGTTATAGTTAGGGCTAGATTTAGTGTTAGGTTTATGGCTTGGTCCAGTGTAAGGATTAGGTTTAGGGTAAGATTCAGGTTTATATCTAGGGTTATATTTAGGTTCATGGTCAGGTTTAGGGTTTGGGTTATGTTAGGGTTTCGGTTTAAGATAATGACAGGGTTAGTTTTAGGGTTTAGGTTTGGTTTACTGTAATGAATAGGGTTAGGGTTAGGCCTAGGGTTAGCTTAAGGTTAGGGTTACTGATAGGGTAATGGATAGGTTTAGACCTAAAGTTAGGGCTATGGTTATGTATAGGATTAGGGCTACTTTTGGGTTAGGCTTAGGTTTAAATTTAGGGTTAAAGCTAGGTTTAGGACTCGGATTAAGGCTAGGTTTTCGGTTAAGGTAGGGCTAGGGTTAAGGCTACAGATAATGTATGGAGTAGGTTTATGATTAGCACTAGTTATAGGTTTAGGGTTAGGGCTAGTACTAGTGTTAGGTTGAGGTTTACGGTGATGATGATGATATTTAGAGCCAGGGTTAATGTTAGGGTCAGAGTCAGGGTCAGGGTTAGTTTTCGGGTTAGGGTTAGGACTAGAATTAGGTATATGTTTAGGACTAGTTGTAGGGTTTGTGTTAGATTTAGGTTAAGGTTTAGGGTTATGGCTATGAATCAGTTTGTTTTAGGGCTAGAGCTAGGGTTAGAGCTAGTTTTAGGATTAGCTTTAGTGTTAGGCCTAGTGTTAGGTTTAGGTTTAGGCGTAGGGTTCGGGTTAGATTTAGAGTTACGGTTAGATCTAGGATTATGACCAGAGCTATGAATAGGGCTAGGGTTACACCACGGGTTAGGACTAGGATTAGGGTTCTAGTAAGGGATAGCATTAGAACTAGGGTTAGGTTTAGGGTGAGAATTAGAGTTAGTCTTTGGGCTAGAGTTAGTTTTAGGGTTAGGGATAGGGCTAAATTAGGGCTAAGATTAGGGCTAGAGTTAGTGTTAGGGTTAGGCCTAGTGTGTGGGTTAGGGATAAAATTAAGGCTATGTTCAGGGCTAGATAAGGGTTAGGGTTTGTGTTAGGGTTAGGGCTAGGATTAAGGCTAGGCTTAATATCAGATCTAGGGTTAAGGTTAGGAATAGTATTAGGGTTAGGTTTATGGCTAGGTCTAGTGTAAGGTTTAGGTAGGGTAAGAGTCAGGTTTATAGCTAGGGAAATTATTAGGGTCACGCTCAGTTTTAGGGTTTGTTTTAGGTTTGAGGTTAGGTTAGGGCTCGAATTAGCATTAGGGTTAGGGATACCGTAATGATTGGGTTAGGTCTAGGGTTCAGGGTAGCTTTAAGGTAATTGATAGGTTTGGGGAAAGCGTAGGGTTAGCATTATGGTAAGGGTTATTTTTAGGGTAATGGATACAGTTAGAGTTAAGTTTAGGGCTAGGGTTATGGTTAGGATTAGATTTGTGTTAGGGTTAAGGTGAGGGTTAGAACTAGGATTAGGTTTAGGATTATGTTTAGTGAAAGGGTTAGGTTCTGAGGTATGATTATGGCTAGGCTGAGAGTTAAGTTCAGAGTTAGGTCTAGGGATAGGAGTATGGTAAATTTTGGGTTAGGGTTGGTGTTAAGGTTAAACCTAGGTTTAGTGTTAGGGTCAGAATAAGGGTCAGGGTTATGGTTAGGGTTTGGGATAGTGTTGGAGTTAAAATAAAGGCAAGGGTTAGGACTATTAATCGGGTTAGTGTTTTGGTTAGTCTGAGAATTATGGATAGGTCTAGGGTTACTCTTAGGTTTAGGATTTCGCTTAGGTTAAAGGATTGATTTAGATCTTGGGTTAGGGCTATGATTAGGGTTAGAGTTAGAGTTAAAGCTAGGTTTAGGGCTCAGTTTAGGGGTAGTTTTGTGTTAGGTTTAGGGCTAGGATTAGGGCAATGGCTAATGTAAGAACTAGGGTTACCATTAGAGTTAGTTTTAGGGTTAGGGTTAGGGGTAGTTTGAGTGCTAGGGTTAGGTTTAAGGTTAGGTTGATATTTTTAGCTACGGTTCTTGTTAGGATAGGAGTCAGGGTCAGGGTTAGTTTTAGGTTTAACGTTAAGAGTCGAATTAGGGCTATTGTTAATGTTAGTGTTTGGTTTGAGTTTAGGGCAGTGTTTAGAACTAGGGTGAGTGGGTCAGGATTAGTTTTAAAGTGAGGCTTAGGACTCGAATTAGGGCTAGGTTTAGGTCTAGGTGAAGTGTTAGTATTTGGTTTAAGTTAAGGTTTAGGGTTAGGTCTATTGCTCGGTTTTGGTTTACTGCTAGCATTAGGTTTAGGGCTAATTTTATGATTATCCTTAGAGTTAGGGCTAGTGTTAGTGTTAGGCTTAGGCTTAGGTTTAATGTTAGATTTAGTTAGGGTTAGGGCTAGGACTAACTTGAGGTCAAGTGTTAGGGCTAGTATTAGGTTTACGGTAGCAGATAGGGATAGAACTATGGACAGGGCTAGGGCTACTGCAAGATTTAGAGTTATTCTTAGGGCTAGGGTTAGGATAGGGTTATAGATAGAGCTAAATTAGGGCTAGGATTAGGGCTAGGTTCTGTGTTTAAGCCTAGGCTTAGGGTTAGGGTTAGGTTTAAATTTAGGGTAAGGGATGATGTTATAGGTAGATTTAGAGGTAGGGTGAGGGTTAGAATTAGGGTTAGGTGGAGGGCTAGAATTAGGGTTATGATTAAGGAGTTTTAGGGCTAGGATGAGGGCTAGGTGTGTTTTTAGAATTAGGGCTAGGATTAGGGCTAGGGCTAATTTTAGGTCCAGAATTTGATTAAAGATAGGTTTAGGATTAGGTTTATGGCTACATCTAGGCTAAGGGTTATGTGTTGGGTTACAGTCAAGTTTCAAGCTAGGGGTATTATTAGGGTCAAGGTCTGGGTTAGGGTTTGGGATAGGTTAAGGTTTCAAGTTTGGGCTTGAATGAATTTTCAGATTAGGGTTAGGATAAAGATAGGGTTAGATTTAGGATTCATGTTAGGTTTAGGGTAAGGAAATGGTTAGGATTTGGGATAGGGTGAGGTTTATGCCTAGGGTTATCATTATGGTTTGGGTTATGGTTATATTAATGGATAGAGTTAGAGATGAATTTAAGGCTAAAGTTATGCTTACAATTAGGGCTAGTGTTAGGGTTAGGTTAGGTTTAAAGTTAGGGTCAGGATTAGGTTTTGGGTTATGTTAGGGCAAGGGTTAGGATTACAGCTAATGTAAGTACTAGGTTTACAATTAGGGTTAGTTTTAGGGTTTTAGTGCTAGGTTTAGTGTTAGGGTTAATTTAGGGTTCGGGTGATGTTTAGAGCTAGAATTGTAGAGTCCGTGACAGGTTCAGGGTTAGTTTTCAGGTTTGGCTTCCAACTCGAATTAGAGCTAGGGTTAGGTCTAATTGTAAGGTTAGAGTTTGGTTTAGGTTAATGGTTAGGGTTAGAGCTCTGGCTTGGTTTTATTTTAGGGCTAGGTCTAGGGTTAGGGCTCATTTTAGGATTAGTGTTATGGTTTTGGCTAGTGTTAGGGTTAGGCCTATGTATCGGTTTAGGGCTAGATTTAGAGTTATGTTTTGCCTAAGGTTAGTGCTAAGGATAAGGATAGGGCAAGGGTTAGCACTAGGGTAAGGGCTAGGATTAGGGTTATGGTAAGGGACAATAATATAACAAATGATAGGGCTAGTGTAAGAGTTAGAGTTAGTCTTAGGGCTAGGGTTAGGTTTAGGTTTAGGGATAGGGCTAAATTATGGCTAGGGTTATGTTAGGGCTAGGATTAGGGCTAGTTTTAGGAATAGGCTTAGACATTGAGTTATGGTTAGATTTAGAGTTAGGTATTGATCTAGGGTTAGTGCTAAGGCTAAAAATAAGGCAAGGGTTACCATTAGGGTTAGGGTTAGAGTTCAGGTTCAGTTTAGGGTAAGGATGTGGTTATAGCTAGGTTTAGGGTAAGAGCGAAGGCTACTATTAGGGTTATAACTAGGGTTAGCGTTAGGGTTATGATTAAGGCTATTTTAGGGCTATGATGAAGACTAGGATTTGTTTTAGGGTTAGGGATAGTATTAGGTTTATTGCTAATGTCAGGTCTAGAGTTACAGTTAGGGATATATTTAGTGTTAGATTTATGGCTTGGTCCAGTGTAAGGATTAGGTTTTTGGTTAGGGTCAGGTTTAGATCTAGGGTTATTTTTAGAATCAGGGTCAGATTAGGGTTTGGGTTAAGGGTGCAGGGCTCAAATTGTGTTGATTTAAGATTAGGGCAATGACAGGATTAGGTTTAGGGTTTAGTCTTGGTTTAGTGTAATATATAGTGTTAGGGTTAGGCCTAGGGTTATCAGAAGGATTAGGGTTATCATTAAGGTAATGGATAGGGTTAGGCCTAAGTTTAGGGCTAGGTTTATGATAGGATTAGGGCTAATGTTTGGGTTAGTGTTAGGTTTAAGTGTAGGGTTAAAGCTAGGTTTAGGACTCAGATTAGGGCTAGGTTTTGGGTTAGTTTAGGGCTAGGGTTAAGGCTACCACTAATGTATGATGTAGGTTTATGATTACAGCTAGTTATAGGGTTAGAGTTAGGGTCTAGATCTAATGTTAAGGTTAGGTTTACAGTGATAATGATGTTTAGAGCCAGGGTTAGTGTTAGGGTCAGAATCAGGGTCAGGATTAGTTTGGGGTTAGGATTAGACTATAATTAGGGATAGGGTTAGGGCAAGGTGTAGGGTTAGGGTTTGGTTTAGGTTAAGGGTTAAGGTTAGGGCTATGATTTGGTTTTGTTTTAGGGCTAGCGATAGGGTTAGGGCTAGTTTTAAGATTAGTCTTATGGTTAGGGCTAGTGTAGTTGTGAGATTTGGCCTAGGTTAAGGATTAGGGATAAGAGTAGAGTTATGGTTAGAATTAGTCTTAGGGTTATGGTTAAATTTGGAGTTAGGTTTTGATCTAGGTTTTGATATAGAGCTAAATATAGGGCTAGGGTAGTCCTACACTTAGGGCTAGGTGTATGATGATGCTAAGGAATTGGGTTAGAACTAGGTATAGGGCTAGTGTGAGTGTTAGAGTTAGTCTTAGGACTAGGATTAGGGTTAAAGATAGGGCTAAATTAGGGCTTGGATTAGGGCTAGGGTTAGTGTTAGGGTTAGGGATAGGTTTAGGTTTAGGGTAAGGGATGGGAATATAGCTACTTTTAGGACTAGGGTGAGAATTAGAATTAAGGTTAATGTTAACATTAGGGTTAGGGTTATGATTAAGGCGAGGTTCATGGCTAGGATGTGGGCTAAGTTTTGTATTAGGGTTAGGGCTAGGATTAGAGCTAGGTCTAATGCCAGGTCTAGAGTACAGTAATGGATAGTTTCAGTGTTAGGTTTATGGCTAGGTCTATTGTAAAGGTTAGGTTTCTTGTTAGGGTCAGGTTTAGAGCTATGGGTATTATTAGAGTCAAAGTCAAGTTTA
Organism: Marmota flaviventris; assembly: GCF_047511675.1. NCBI lineage: Eukaryota > Metazoa > Chordata > Mammalia > Rodentia > Sciuridae > Marmota > Marmota flaviventris. The sequence continues at coordinate 114,428,365 of NC_092500.1, forward strand.
GGGTTTGCGTTAGGTTAAGGTTTAGGTTTAGGGCTCAAATTAGTCTTATGTTTAGGAATTGGGTAATGACACAGTTAGGTTTAGGGTTCAGGTTAGGTATAGGTTAATGGAGAGGGTTAAGGCTAGTGCTATGATTAGTGTTTGGCCTAGGGTTAGCATAAGGATTATAGCTATCTTATGGTAATTAATAGGGTCAGAGCTAGGGTTAGGGCTAGGTTTATGGTTAGGATTTGGTCTAGGGTTAGGCTTGGGGTTATGATTAGGGCTAGGGTTATTGTTAGGATTATTTTTAGGGTTAAAGCTAAGGTGGGGCTTGGATTAGGGCTAGGTTTTGTGATAGGTTAGGGCAATGGCTAATGTAAAATCTAGAGTAATGATTAAGACTAGTTTTATGGTTAATGCTAGTATGGTAATGATTAAGACTAGTTTTAGTGTTAGATTTATTGTTAAAGTTAAGTTTAGAGCTAGGGTTAGTGTTAGTGTCACTGACAGTGCTCGGGTAGGGTAATGGTTAGGATTAAAGTCAGAATTAGAACCAGGGTTAGGTCTAGATGTAGGGTTAGAGTTTGGGTTAAGTTAAGGGTTATTGTTAAGGCTAGGTCTAGTTTGTCTTTAAGACTAAAGCTATAGTTATGGCTAGATTTAGGATTAGGTTTAGGTCTAGGGCTAGTGTCAGGGTTAGGTTTAGATATAAGTTTACCAGTAGGGCTAGTGTTAGGATTCGGTTTAGGGTTAGGTTTAGATTTAGACCTAAGATTAGTGTTAGGGTCAGAATAATGGTCATGGATAGGGTTAGGGTTTGGGATTTGGTTAGATCTAGAATGAAGGCTAGGGTTAGGACTAGTTATAGAGTTAGGCTTTTGTTATGGTATGGATTAGTGCTAAGAATATGGTGAGCATTAGGGTGAGGTTTGGCTTAGGGTAAGAAATAGAGTTAAAACTAGGCTTAGGACTAGAGTTAGGGATAGATTTATGGTTAAAGCTTGTGTTAAGCCTTGGATTAGGGCTAGTTTTGTATTAGGGATAGGGCTAGTGTTATGGTTACAGCTATTGTAAGAACTAGGGTTACTATTAGGGTTAGTTTTAGGGTTAGGTTTAGGGCTAGGTGTAGTGTTAGGGTTAGGTTTAAGTTAGGGTGATGTTTAGAGCTAGGTTTACTGTTTGGATGTGAGTCGGGGTCATGGTTATGTTTAGGGTTAGGATTAGGTGTCAAATTAGGGCTAGCGTTAGGGCTGGAGTGGTGTTAGGGTTTGTTCAGGGGTATTTTTTAGGTCTAGGTCTAGAGTTATGGCTATATTTAGGATTAGGTTTAGGTCTAGGGCTAGAGTTATGGTTAGGTTTAGGTATATGTTTACTGGTAGGGCTAGTTTTAGGGTTTAGTTTAGGGTGAGGGTCAGATTTAGACTGAGGGTTTGTGTTAGGGTAAGGATTTGAGTTAGGGTTAGAGCTACAATGAGGGCTAGGATTAGGACTAGTAATAGGATTAGGGTTTGGATTAGGCTATAGATTAGGATTAAGACTAAGGTTAGCATTATGGATAGGGTTTGGCTTAGGGTAAGTGATAGAGTTAGAGCTAGGGATAGGGCTATGTTTAGGGTTAGGGTTAGGGCTAAGGCTAGGTTTAGGTTTAGGTTTACTTCTTGGGTTAGGGCTCAGATTAGGGCCAGTTTTTCTGTTAGCTTGAGGGCTAGGGTTAGGGCTATGGCTAATATAAGAACTAAGGTTATGATTAGAGTTAATATTTGGTGTAGATCTAGTGTTAGCGCTATCTTTAGGATTAGTGTGATATTTAGAACTAAAGTTAGTGTTACAATGTAAGTCAGGGTCAGGGTTAATTTTAGGACTAGGACATGAATTAGAGCTAAAAGCTTATGGCTAGGTTTAGGGTTAGGTTTTGGTTTAGGTTAACATTTAGGGTTAGGACAATGTCTTGGTTTTGTTTAAGGGACAAGGCTAAGTTTACGGCTGGTTTTAGGATTAGCAATAGTGTTAGGTCTAGTGGTAGGTTGAGGATTAGACTTAGGGTTAGAGTCAAATGTAGAGTTATGGTTAGATCTAGAGTAGGGTCTAGGGCTAGGGTTAGAGCTAAGTTTAGGGAGTGTTATGTTTATTGTAATGGATAGGGTTAGAACTAGAAATAGGGCTGGGGGAGAGTTAGAGTTAGTCTTAGGCCAAGGTTAGGGGTAGAGTTATGTTTAGGGCTAAATTACGGCTATGATTAGTGTTAGGGTTAGTGTTAGGGTTATGCCTATGGTTAGGGCTAGAGATATGGATAGTGTTAGTGTTAGGTTTAGTGATAGGGTTAGGGGCAATTATGGTGTTATATCTAAGTTCAGGTCTAGGGTGAGAGTTAAAATTAGAGATAGGGCTAGAGTTAGGGTTTGGGATAGCATTAAGGCTAGGTATAGGCCTAAGATGAGGACTAGTGTTTGTGTTAGGGTTAGGGCTAGGATTAGGACTGGTGCTAATGTCAGGTCTGGATTTATGGTTATGGTTAGTTTAGGGTGAGGCTATGGCTAGCTCTAGTGTAAGGGTTAAGATTAGGTTAAGGGTCAGGTTTAAAGCTAGGTGTATTATTAGGGTCAGGGTACGAGTAGGGTTTGGTTTAGGTTAAGATTTAGGGTTAAGCTTTGAATTAGCTTTAGCAATAGGTTTAGGGTCTGGGTTAGGGTAATTGATAGGGTTAGGTTAATGGTTCTGGTTAGGTTTAGAGTAAGGAATAGAGTTAGTGTTAGCAATAGTGTTACCGTTAGGCCTAGGGTTAGCATTTGGCTTAGGCTTATCTTTAGGGTAATGGATAGGGTTAGAGGTAAGGTTAGGGCTAGGGATGAGGTTAGAATTAGTAATAGGGTTAGGTTTAGGCCTAGGGTTAGAGTCTGGGTTAGTTTTGGGGTAAGTGTTAGTGTTTGAGCTAGGATCAGGGCTAGCGTGAGGGATAGGGTTAGAGTGAGGACTAATGTTAGGGTTAGCGTTAGGGTTATGTTTAGATTAAAGTTAGAGTTTGAGTTAGAATTAGGGTTACGGTGAGGGTTAGGTTTAGGGTTAGGTCTAGGCTTATGGTAAGGGTTACAATAGAGTTAGTCTTTACTTTAGGATTATGGCTGGGATAAGGGCAATGGTTTGTGTGATGTTTATGGGTATCATTAGTGGTATGGGTAATGTAAGAGCTAAAGATATGGTTATGGCTAGTTTTAGGGTTAGCGTTATGGATAAGTCCAGTGTTCTAGTTAGGTTTTGGGTTAGGATAAGATTTAGAGCTATGGTTTGTTTTAGGATAACTGTCATTGTAGGGTTAGGTTTAGGTTTAGGGTGAGGGCCAGATTTATGGCTAGCGTTGGGTCTAGGGATAGAGTTAGTATTTACGTTAGGTTAACGGTTATTGTTAGGGCTAGGGTAGGTTTTTATTTAGGGCTAAGTCTACATTTATGACTCTATTTAGGATTAGGTTTTATCTAGTGGTAGTGTTACTGTTAGCTTTAAGTATAGGTTTACCGGTAAAGGTAGTGTTAGTTTTCAGTTTAGGGTTAGGGGCAGGTTTAGATCTAGGGTTAGTGTTAGGATCAGAATAAGGGTTAGCGTTAAAGCTAGGGTTAGGGTTAGCATTAGGCTTAGTGTAAGGTATGATGTTACAGCTATGTTTAGTGCTAGGATAAGGGATAAATTTAGGGTTAGGGCTAGAATTAAAATTAGGGTTAGGATTAAGTCTAGGCTTAGAACTAGGATTAGAGATAGGGATATGGCTAATATTAGGTCTAGGTTTAAGGTTAGGCTGGGGTTAGGGATAGGGCCATGGTTCAGTTTTGTTTTAGAACTAGGCCTAGGGTTAGGGCTAGTTTTAGGATTAGCAATAGTGTTAGGGCTAGTGGTAGGGTCAAGTTTAGGCTTAGATGTATTGTTATGGTTATATCTAGGTTTAGGGCTATGGCTAGCATTAGGGATAATGTTAGGACTAGTGTTAGGGTTAGGGTTAGAACTAGAAATAGGGCTAGGTCAAGAGTTTGACTTAGTATTTGGGCTAGGGTTAGGGGTAGGTTTAGGGTTAGGGCTAAATTAGGGCTAGGATTAGCACTTGGGTTAGTGTTAGGTTTAGGGTTAGTGTTAGTGTTACGGATAGGATTGGATTTAGGGGAAGCGATAGGGTTGTAGCTAGCTTTAGGGCTATGGTGAGGGTTAGAAATAGGATTAGGGATTAGGTTACGGTATGGGTTAGAATTAAGGCTAGGTTTAGTGTTAAGCTGAGGGTTTGTTTTAGGTATAGGGCTTGGATTAGAGCAAAGGTTAATGTCAGGTCTATGTTTATGGATAGTATTAGTTTTAGTGTTAGGTTATAGCTATGTCTATTATAAGGATTAAGTTTAGGGTAGGGGTCAGGTTTAGAACTAGGTGATTATTAGGGTCAGGGTCCAGATAGAGTTTGGTTTAGGTTAAGATTTAGGGTTAATGCTTGAATTAGCAGTGGGTTAGGGTTAGGGTTATGGTAATTGAAAGAATTAGTTTTATGGTTCTGGTTAGGTTTAGAGTAATGAATAGGGTTAGCGTTAGTGATAGGGTTATCATTAGGCCAAGGGATAGCATTTGGGTTAGGCTTATCTTTAGGGTAATGGATATGTTTAGAGCTAAGTTTAGGGCTAGGGTTAAGGTTAGTATTAGGGTTAGGGTTAGGGTTAGGCCTAGGGTTAATGTTAGGGTTAGGTTTAGGGTAAATGTAGGCATTTGAGCTAGGGTTAGGGCTAGGGCAAGGGTTAGGGTTTGAGTCAGGACTAGGGTTAGGTTTAGGGTTAGGGTTATGTATAGACTGAGGATTAGAGTTTGAGCTAGGGTTAGGGCTAGGGCAAGGGTTAGCATAAGGGTTAGGTCTAAGGTTATGGTTAGGGTTATGATTAGGGTTAGGTTTAGAGCTAGGATAAGGGCTAGGTTTGTGTGATGTTTAGGCCTAACATTAGGGCTATGGGTAATGTAAGAGCTAGGGATATTGTTATGGCTAGTGTTAGAGTCAGAGTTATGGATAAATCTAGTGTTAGGGTTAGGTTTTGGTTTAGGATAAGTTTTAGAGCTAGGGTTTCTATTGGGGTAAGTGTCATTGTTGGGTTAGGTTTAGTTTTATGCTTAGGGCACAATTAGAACTAGCATTTGGTCTAGTGATAAGTTTAGTCTTTAAGTTAGGTTAAGGGTTATTGTTAGGGCTAGTGCTATGGTTGTTTTAGGGCTAAGGCTAGATTTATGACTATATTTAGGATTAGGTTTGTTCTAGTGCTAGTGTTACTGTTAGGTTTAAGTATAGGTTTACTGGTAAGGGTAGTGTTAGTTTTCGGTTTAGGGTTAGGGTCAGGTTTTGATCTAGGGTTAGTGTTAGGATCAGAATAAGGGTCAGGGTTAGGATTAGAGTTAAAACTAGAATGAGGGCTAGGTTTAGGACTAGTAATAGAGGTAGGGTTTGGGGTAGGCTAAGAATTAAGGTTAGGACTAGAATAGCATTAGGGAGAGGGTTTGGCTTAGGGTAAGGGATAGGGTTAGAGGTACAGTTAGGAAAAGAGTTAGAGTCAGGGCTCGGATTAGGCTAGGATTTGTGTTAGCATTAGGGCTACAGCTAATGAAAGAACTAATTTTCTGATTAGGACTGGTTCTAGGGTTACCATTAGGGCAATGTTTAGAGTTAGGGGTACTGTTAGGGTCTGACTCAGGGTCAGGATTATTTCTATGGTTAGGGTTATGACTCAAATTAGGGCTAAGTTTAGGGATAGGTTTAAGGTTAGTGTTTGGTTTAGTTTAAGGGGTAGGGTTAGGATTATGGCTTGGTTTTGTGTTAGGGCTATAGTAGGGTTAGAGCTAGTTTTCCAATTAGCATTAGGTTTACGGCTAGTGTTAGGGTGAGGTTTGGGTTTAAGATTAGGTTTACAACCAGGCTTAGGGCTACATTGATGTTTAGAGTTAGGATTGGGGCTAGGGATAGGGCTAGGGTTTATGTTTTAAAATAAGGATAGGTCTAGGGCGAGAGTGAGAGTTACTCTTAGGGCTAGGGGTAGGATTAGGTTTAGGATTAGGGTTAATTTAGGACTAGGATTAGCCCTAAGGATAGTGTTAGGTTTTGGCCTAGAGTTAGGGCTAGGGTTAGGGTTAGCATTACACTTAGGGTAAGGTATGATACTACAGCTACATTTTGGGCTAGGGCATGGGATAAAATTAGGGTTAGGGTTCCGGTTAAGGTTAGGATTAGGATTAAGGCTAGGCTTAGGGCTAGGATTAGGGGGATGGTTTGTGCTAGGGTTAGGGCTAGGATTAGTTCTACGGCTAATGTCAGTTCTAGGGTTATGGTTAGGGATAGTTTTAGGTTTAGGTTTATGGCCAGGTCTATTGTAAGTGTTACCTTGAGGGTTAGGGTCAGGTTTACTGCTAGGGGTATTATTAGGGTCAGAGTCAGGGTTAGGGTATGGGTTAGGTTAAGTTTTAGGTTTAGGGCTAAAATTAGCCTTAGGGTTAGGGTAATGGATATGGTTAGGTTTCAGGTTCAGGTTAGGTTTAGATTAATGGACAGGGTTAGGTTAAGGCATAGGGTTAGAGGTAGGCCTAGGGACAGAATTTGGTTAAAATATGGTTCAATTAATGGATAGGATTAGAGCTACAGTGAGGATCAGGTTTAGGGTTAGGTTAGGGATATGGTTAGGGTTAGGCCTAGGGTTAGAATTTGCTTAGAGTTATGGTTAGGGTAATGGATAAAATTATATCTAGGTTTAGGGCTAGTGTTATGGTTAGGAATAGGGTTATGGTTCGATTTAGGTTTGGGGTTAGGACAAGGTTAGGTTTAGGGTTAGGTTTAGGTTAAGTGTTAGGGCTAAAGATAGGGCTAGGGCTACGATTAAAACTAGGGTTAGGGCCCCGATTAGGGCTAGGTTTTGGGTTAGGTTAGGGCTAGTGTAGGACTACAGCTTATGTAAGAACTATGGTTATGATTAGGGCTAGTATAATGGTTAGCATTAGGACTGGGTCTAGTGTTTATATTAGGTTTAGGTTTAGTGGGATGATTAGAGATAGGGTTTGTGTTAGGGTCAGAGTCAGGATCAGTGTTACTTTTAGGATTAGGGATAGGACTCAAATTAGGCGAGGGTTCAGGATAGGCATAGGGTAAGGATTTGTGTTAGGGTTAGGGTAAGAATTAGGGATAGTGCTAATGTCAGATCTAGGGTTATGTTTAGGTTAGGGTTAGGGTTGTGGCTATGGCTCAGTTTTGTTTTAGAGGTAGGGCTAGGGTTAGGGCTAGTTTGGGGATTAGCAATAGTGTTAGGGCTAGTAGTAAGGTGAGGTTTAGTCTTATATTAATTGTTATGGTTAGGTCTAGGTGTAGGCCTAGGGCTATGGTCAGGGCTAAAGTTAGGGCTAGTGTTACGGTTATGATAACAGATAGGGTTAGAACTAGAAATAGGGCTAGGGCGAGAGTTAGAGATAGTCTTAGAGCTAGGGTAAGGGGTGGGTTTAAGGTTAGGTCTAAATTAGGGCTAGGATTAGCACTAGGGTTAGGGCTATGGTTAGGATTAGTGTTAGTGTTAGGGATTGGGTTAGATTTAGGGAAAGGGATGGGGTTATAGTTAGGTTTAAGGATAGGGCAAGAGTTAGAATTAGGGTTAGGGTTAGGTTAGGATTCGGGTTATGATTAAGGCTAAATTTAGGACTAGGTTTGATGGTTTTTGTTAGGGCTAGGGCTAGGATTAGGGTGAGGGCTAATGTCAGGTCGAGGGTTATTGTTAGGGATAGTTTTAAGGTTGTGTTATGGCTAGGTCTAGTGTAAGGATTACGTTTAGGTTAAGGGTCAGGTTTATAGCTAGGTGTGTTATAAGTGTCAGGGTCTGGGTAGTGTTTGGTTTAGTTTAAGGTTTAGAGTTAAGGATTGAATTAGCAGTAGGGTTAGGGTTAGAGTTAGGGTAATGGATAGGGTTAGGTTTAGGATTCAGGTTAGGTTTAGAGTAATGGATATGGTTATTGTTAGCGACAAGGTTAGTGTTAGGCCTAGGGTTAGCATTTGGTTTAGGCTTATCTTTAGGGTAATGGATAGGGTTAGAGCTAAGGTTAGGGCTAGAATTAAGGATAAGTTTATGGCTAGGGTTAGGGTTAGGCCTAGGGTTAGTGTCAGGGTTAGGTTTAGGGTAAGTATTAGGGTTTGAGCTAGGGTTAGGTCTAGGGCAAGGGTTAGGGTAAGAGTCAGGGCTAGGGTTAGGGTTAGGGTTAGTGTTATTATTAAGGAAAGGGTTAGAGTTTGAGCTAGGTTCAGGACTAGGGCAGGTTTAGGGTTAGGGTTAGGTCTAGGGTTATGGTTAGGGTTACGATCAGAGCTAAGTTAGGGCTAGGTTTTATGATGTTTATTGCTAGCTTTAGGGCTATGGGTAATGTAAGAGCTCAGGTTATGGTTACAGCTAGTTTTAGGGTTAGGGTTATGAATAAGTCTAGTGTTAGGGTTAGGTTTTTGGTTAGGATAAAGTTTAGAGCTAGGGATTGTGTTAGGGTAAGCATCAGTGTTTAGGTCAGGGTTAGAGCCAAAACTAGGAATAGCGTTGGGTCTAGGGATGGGGTTACTCTTTGTGTTAGGTTAAGGATTATTTTTAGGGCTAGTTCAAGGTTTTTGTTTAGGGCTACGGCTAGATTTATGAATCTATTTAGGATTAGGTTCGGTCTAGTGCTGTTATTACTGTTAGGTTTAAGTATAGGTTTACTGGTAGGAATAGAGTTAGGGTCTGGTTTAGGGTTAATGTCAGGTTTAGATCTAGGGTTAGTGTTAGGGTCAGAATAAGGGTTAGGGTTTCGTTTAGGGTTAAAGCTAGAATGAGGCCAAGAATTAGGACTAGAAATAGAGTTATGGTTTCAGATAGGCTAAAGATCAGTGTTAGGACTAGGGTAGCATTAGGGTGAGGGTATGGCTTAGGGTAATGGATAGGATTAGTGGTAGAGTTAGGATTGTGGATAAGATTAGGGATAGGTTAGGGATAGGGTTAGGGTTACTGTGAGGATTAGGTTTAGGGTTAGGGTTGCGGTTTGAGTTAGTTTTAGGGTTACGGTTAGCATTAGTGTTTAAGTTAGGGTTATAGTTAGGTTTTGGATTAGTTCTAGCTTTAGGGTTATGGTTAGTGTTAGGTTTAGAGTTAGCATTAGGTAAAGGTTAGGGTTAGGGTTAGTGGTAGGGTTAAGGTTAGGGTTAGAGACAGGGCTAGGTTTAGGGTTAGGGTTAGTGTTAGTGTTAGGGTTAGGGTTAGGATTGGTATTAGGGTTAGGGTTTGGGTTAGGCTTAGGGATACAGTTAAGGTTAGGGTAATGGTTAGGGTTAGTATGAGTATTAGGGTTAGGGTTAGGATTAGGGTTAGTGTTAGTGTTTGGGTTAGTGTTTGTGATAGGGTTAGGTTTAGGCTTAGGGTTCAGGTTAGGGTTAGGTTTAGTTTTAGAGTTAGGGTTACAGTTGACTTTTGGTTAGTGTTAGATTAGTGTTCAGTTAAGGTTAGGGTTGGAGTGTGGGTTCATGTTACGGTTACAGTTAGGATTAGGTTTAGAGTTCATTTTAGGTTTACATTTAAGTTTACGGTTAGGAGTAGGGTTACTGTTACAGTTAGGGTTAGGTTTAGGTTTAGGATTATTGTTTGGGTTAGTGTTAGAGTTAGGTTTAGGGTTAGTGATAGGGTTAGGTATAGAGTAAGTGTTAGGGTTAAGGTTACGTTTATGGTGAGGCTTAATGTTTGTGTTAGGGTTATTGTTAGTGATAGGATTAGGGTCAGGTTTAGGATACCATTAGGGTTAGGGTTAAGGTTAGGGTTAGGTTTAGTGTTAGGTTTAGGGTTCTTGTTAGGGTTAGGCTTTATTGTAGGTTTAGGGTTAGAGTTAGTGTTAGGGTTAGGCTAAGGGTTAGGATAAGTATTAGGTTTAAGTTTAGGATTAGTGTTAGTGTTAGTGTTAGATTTAGGTTTAGGTTTAGGGTTAATGTTAGGGTTAGGGTTAGGGTTAGGGTTAGGTTTAGGGATAGTGTTATGGTTAGGGTTAGGTTTCGTGTAAGGGTTAGTGTTAGTGTTAGTGTTAAAGTTAGGGGTAGGGTTGGTGTTAATGTTAGATTAGGGATCAGGTTAGGGATAGTATTAGGAATAGGGTTAATTTTAGGGTTAGTGTTAGATTTAGGGATGGGGTAGGGTTAGTGTTAGGGTTAGGTTTCGAATTAGAGTAGGTTAGTGTTAGGTTTAGGGTTAGGGTTAGTGTTAGTCTTAGAGTAAGGGTTAGGGTTAGGTTTAGGCTTAGTGTTTGGGTTAGGAATAGGGTTAGGGATAGGGTTAGGTTTAGGATTATGGTTTGAGTTAGGGTTAGGGTTAGGGTTAGGATTAGGGTTAGGGTTTGTGTTAGGGTTAGGTTTAGGGTTAGGGTTGGATTAGGTTTAGAGTTAGGGTTAGGGTAAGTGTAGGGTTAGTTTTAGGGTTAAGGGTAAAATTAGGGTTAGTGTTAGGGTTACTATTAGGGTTATGGTTAGGGTCAATGTTAGGTTTAGAATTAGGATTATGGTTAGGTTTTGTTTTAGGGTTAGCGTTGGGGTTAGGGTTGGGGTAAGGTTTAGTGTTAAGGTAGTGTTAGGGTTACTTAAGGGTTAGGGTTTGATTTGGTTTAGGTTTATCATTTGGATTGGGGTTTAGTGTCAGGATAGGGATTAGTTAGGGTTAGGGTTACAGTTAGGGTTAGTGTCAGGGTTAGGGTAGGGGTTAGGATTCCTGTTAGAATAAGGTTTAGGGTTAGGATTACTGTTTGGGTTAGGGTTAGAGATATGTTATTGTTAGTTTTAGGGTTATTGTTAGTGTCAGGGTTAGTGTTAGTGTTAGGGTTAGGGTTAGCATTAGGGTTAGGGTTACAGTTAGTGTTAGGCTTGAGTTGCGGTTAGGATTAGGGTTAGTGTTAGGATTAGGGTTAGATTTAGGTTTAGTGTTAGTGTAAGGGTTAGGGTTAGGGTTCGGGTTAGGGATTGGGTTAGGGTTAAGGTTCGGGTTAGGGTTTGTGTTAGGGTAAGTGTTAGGGATAGGATTTGTGTTAGGGTTACGATTGGATTATGGCTAGAGTTAGGGATAGAGTTATTAGGGTTAGGTTAATGTCAGGGTTAATGGTAGGGTTAGGGTAAGTGTTAGGTTTAGGGTTAGGATTAGGGTTAGTGTTCCTGTTAGTGTTAAAAGTAGTTTTAGTTTTAAAGTTAGTCTTAGTGTTATGTTTAGAGTTAGGGGTACGATTAGGTTTAGTGATAGGGTAAGTGTTAGGTTTAGGTTTAGTATAAGGTAAGAGTTCAGGTTACTCTTAGGGTACGGGTTAGGGTAGGTTTAGGGTTAGCTTTAGAATTAGGGTAGGATCAGGTTTAGGGATCGGGTTACGGTTAGGCTTAGGGTTAGTTTTAGAATTAAGGTGAGGATCACGGTTAGGGATTGGGATAGGGTTAGGTTTAGGTTTAGTTTTAAAATTAGGGTGAGGATCAGGGTTAGTGATCAGGTTACGGTAAGAGTTAGTTTAAGAGTTAGGATTAGGATTAAGTTTAGGGTTAGTGTTAGGGTTAATGTTAGGGTTAGAGTTATGGATCATGTTTGGATGAGGGTTAGGGTTAGGGTTACGGTTGGATTAGGGTTAGAGTTAGGGTTAGGATTAGTGTTAAAGTTAGGGTTAGTGTTAGGTTTAGGGTTAGGGTTACAGTTAGGGTGAGTGATAGGGTTAGGGTTAGGTTTAGTTTTAGTATTAGGTAAGAGTTAGGGTTATTGATAGGGTAAAGATTAGGGTTAGGTTTAGGTTTAGTTTTAGAATTAGGGTGAGGATCAAGGTTAGGGATCGGGTTAGGGTTAGGGTTAGTTTAAGAGTTAGGATTAGGGTTAGGGTTAGGGTTAGGGTTAGTGTTACAGTTAGGGTTATGGTTTATGTTATGTTAGGGTTAGGTTTAGGGTTTGGGTTAGGTTAGGATTAGGATTAGTGATAAGTTTAGGATTAGTTATAGGTTTAGGATAAGTTATAGGTTTGAGGTTAGTGTTAGTGTTAGGGTTAGGGTTAGTGTTACAGTTAGGGTTAGGGTTATGGTTAGGATTATTGTTAGTGATAGGGTTAGGATTAGGGTTAGTTTAGGGTTAAATATAGGGTTAGTCTAAGGGTCAGGGTTAGGGTTAGGGTAAGGATTAGGTTTAGTTTTAGTGTTAGGGTTAGTGTTAGGATTAGGTTTAGGGTTAATTATAGGGTTAGGGTTCGTGTAAGATTTATTGTTCATTTTAGGGTTTGGGTTAGGGTGTGGGATAGGATTAGGGTTATGTTTAGGGTTAGGGTTAGTTGTAGATTTAGGTTTAGGGTTAAGGATAGTGTTAGTGTTACATTTAGAGTTAGGTTTAGGGTTAGTGTTAGGGTGAGAATTAGGGTTAGGTTTAGGGTTAAGGTTAGTGTTAGGGTTAGGGTTCGTGTTGTGATTATGGTTAGGGTTAATGTTAGTGTTAGGTTTAGGGTTAGGGTTAGTGTTAATGTTAGGTTTAGGGTTAGGATTGGTTTAGGGTTAGTGTTAGGGATAGGGTTAGGGTTAGGGTTAGGTTAGTGTTACAGTTAGGTTTAGGTTTAAGGTTAAGGTTAGTGTTAAATTTTGGATTAGGGTTAGGATTAGTGTAAGGTAAGGGTTAGGGTTAGGGTTAGGTAAGGGTTAGGGTTTAGGTTAGGTTAGTGTTAGGGTTGTGGTTTGAGTTATGATTAGTTTAAAGGCTACGGTTAGGGTTAGGGTTTGTGTTAGGTTTACGGTTAGTTTGTTGGTTTGTGTTAGGGTTACTGTTATGGTAAGTGTTAGGAATAGGTTTAGTGTTATGTTTATGTGTAAGTTTAGGGTTAGGGTTAGGGTTAGGTTTACGATTAATATTTCACTTAGGGTTAGAGTTAGGTTTAGGGTTTATGTTAGAGTTAGGTTTAGAGATAGTGTTAGGGATAGGGTTAGGGTTAGGCTGAGGTATCGGGTTAGGGTTAGTGTTAGGATTAGGATTAGTCTTAGGGTTACGGATAAGATTAGAGTTAGATTTAGAGTTATGGTTAGGGTTAGTGTTAGGTTTAGAGTTAGGATTAGTGTTAGTGTTTCGGTTATGGTTAGGTATATGTTTAGGGTTAGTGTTAGGGTTAGGGTTCGTGTTACACTTAGGGTTAGGATAAGGGTTAGGATTAGGGTTAGTGTTAGTGAAAGATTTAGAATTAGTTATAGGTTTGGGGTTATTGTTAGGGTTAGGGTTATGTTTACATTTAAAGTTAGGGTTAGTGTTGAGATAGTGTTAGGTTTAGAGTTAGTGTTACAATAAGGGTTAGAGTTATTGTTAGGGGCAGTGTTAGGGTTTCGGTTAGGGTTAGAGTAAGGTTTGGTTTAGGGTTAAAGTTGGTGTTAGGGTTTGGATTAGGGTTAGTTTTTTTAGTTATGGTTAGGGTTAGTGTCAGAATTATGGTTAGGGTTAGGATTAGGAATAGTGTTAGGGTGAGTGTTAGGGGAAGGTTTAGGGTTTGTGTTAGGGTTAGCATTAGGGTTAAGATTTGTTTTAGGGTTAGTTTTAGGATTATGGTTGGATTATGGTTAGAGTTAGGGTTAGGGTTAGGGTTAGTGTCAGGTTTAAGCGTAGGGTTAGGGTTAGTGTTAGTGTTAGGGTTAGGGTTAGTGTTAGGGTTAGGGTTCAGGTTAGGGTTAGGGTTAATGTTAAAAGTAATTTTAGTGTTAGGTTTAGGGTTAGGGTTAGTGATAGGGTAAGGATTATGGTTAGGGTTACCATTAGGGTTAGGTTTTGGGTTACTATTAAACTTAGGGTTCGGATTAGATATGGATTATGGTGAGGGTTAGGTTAGTGTTAGGTTTATGGTTTCGGTTAGGGATTGTGTTAGTGTTACGGTAATAATTAGATATAGGGTTAAGGTTAGAATTAGGGTTATAGTTATGGTTAGGGTTAGGGTAGGTTTTGTGTTAGGTTTAGGGTTAGTGTTAGTGTAGGTGTTAAGATTAGGGTTAGTGTTAAGGTTATGGTTGGGGTTAGGGTTAGGATTAGTTTTGGTTTAGCGTTAGATTTAGGGTTATTTTAAGTGTTAGGGTTAAGGTTAGGGTTAGTGTTAGGTTTAGGTTAGGGTTGGGGTTACAGTTAGGTTAAGGTTAGGGTTAGTTTTAGGGTTAGGTTTAGTGTTTGTGTTGGATTTAGGTTTAGGGTTAAGTTAGGGTTAGGTTTAGGTTTGGGTTCATATTAGGGTAGGGTTAGGGTTAGTGTTAGGTTGAGATTTATGGTTAATATTAGAGTTAGGTTTAGGGTTACAGTAAAAGTTAGGTTTAGTGATAGGGTTAAGGTTAGGGTTAGGTTTAATATTAGTGTTTGGTTTTGGGTTAGGGTTAGTTTTAGGGTTAGGTTATGGTTAAAATTAGTGTTAGGGTTAGGGTTAGTTTTAGGGCTAGGGTTAGAGTTTGTTTCAGGTGACGGTTAGCGTTAGGGTTAGTGTTAGAGTTTGGGTTAGGGTTAGGGTTAGTGTTAGGGTTTGGGTTAGTGTAAATTTAGAGTTAGGATTAGATTTAGGTTATGGTTATGGTTAAGTTTATGGTGTATGTTACGGTTAGTGTTATTGTTTGTATTATGGTTTGGGTTGCAGTTAGGATTAGAGATAGTGTTAGGGTTAGGTATAGTGTTAAGGTTAGTGTTAGGGTTAGTGTTAGGGTTAGGGTCAGTGATAGGTTAAGGTTTATGTTTAGGTTTAGGGTTATAATTAGAGTTAGTGTTAGTGTTAGTGCTAGAGTTAGGGTTAGGGTGATTGTTAGGGTTAGTGTTAGGATTAGGGTTTAGTTAGGGTTAGGGTTAGGGTTAGGGTAGGGGTTATTGTTAGGGTTGGTGTTAGGCTTAGGTTTAGGGTTCCTGTTAAGAATAGGTTCAGGTTTAGATTTAGGTTAGCATGAGCATTTGACTTAGTGTTTCTTTTAGGTTTAGGGTTAGGGTTAGGTTTAGGTTTAGTGTTAGTGTTAGTGTTAGTACTATAGTTAGGGTTAGCATTAGTGTTTAGCTTAGTGTTATAATTAGTTTTAGGTTTAGAGTTAGGGTTAAAATAAGGGTTAGTGTCAGGTTTAGAGTTAGGTTTAGTTTTAATGTAGGGTTAGGAATAGGGTTACGGTTAGGGTTTGGGTTAGAGTTAGGTTTGATATTATTTTTAGGTTTAGGGTTAGTGTTAGGATTAGGTAAGGGTTAGGGTTAGGGTTGGTTCATGGTTAGGATTAGGGTTGGGTTTAGGGTTAGGATTACGGTGAGTGTTAGGTTTTGGGTTACAGTTAGAGTTAGGGTTAGTGTTATGTTTACGGTTAGGTTCAGGTTAGGATTACGGTTAGTGTTAGTTTTTGGTTTAGGGTTAGTGTTAGGGTTAGGTTTAGGGTTAGGGTTAGGTTTAGGGTAAGTGTTAGGGTTAGGTTTAAGGTTAGAGAAAGAGTTCATTTTGGAGTTAGGGTTAGGGTTAGTGTAAGGGTTTAGGGTTATGATTAGGGTTAGGGTTAGTATTAGGATTAGAGTTAGTGTTTGAGTTAGGTTTAGGTTTGGATTATGGTTAGAGTTAGGGTTAGGATTTGAGTTAGTGTTACTGTTAGGGTTAGGGTTAGAGTGAGTTTTAGGGTTAGGGTTAGGGTTAGGATTAAAGTTAGTGTTAGGTTTAGGGTTAAGGGTTAGGGTTAGTGTTAGGGTTAATGTTAGGTTTAGGGTTAGTTTTAAGGGTTAGTGTTAGGGTTAGGGTTAGGGTTTGTGTTAGCATTAGTGTTAGGGTTAGTGTTAGGTTTAAGGTTACATTTGGTGTTAGTGTTTGGGTTAGGGTTAGGGATGTTATTAGGGTTAGGTATAGGTTTATGGTTACTTTTAGGGTTAGAGATAGGGTTAGGGTTAGGGTTAATTTTACGGATAGGGTTAATGTTATGGTTACTGTTTGTGTTATGTTTAGGGTTAGGGTTATGTGTAGATTTAATTTTAGGGTTAGGGTTTGGTTTATTGTTCGGATAAGGGTTAGGTCATTTTTAGATTTAGGGTTAGGGTTAGGGTTAGGGTTAGGATTAGTCTTAGGGTGAAGGTTATGGTTTGTGTTAGGGTAAGGTTTAGTGTTAGGGTTTGTGTTAGGTTTAGGGACAGGGTAAGTGTTATGTTTATGGTTATGGTTAGTATTAGTGTTAGAGTGAGGCTTAGGGATAGGTTTAGGCTTAGTTTTAGGGTTAGGGTTAGGGTTAATGATAGGTTTAGAGATATGTTTAGGGTTAGTGTTAGTGATAGGGTTTGCTTTGAGGTTAGAATTAGTGTTAGGATGATGGTTAGGATTAGTGTTAGAGTTAGTGTTAGTGTTAGTAATTGGGTTAAATTTAGTGTTATGGTTAGTGTTAGTGTTAGGGTTAGGGTTCATATTAGGATTAGGGTTAGGCTTAGGATTAGTGTTAGGGTAAGTGTAAGTGTTAGGGTTATGGTTATGGATAGAGTTAGTGTTAGGGTTAGGGTTAGGATTAGTGTTAAGGATAGGGTTACAATTAGGGTTAGGGTTACGTTTTATGTTAGGTTTAGTGTTAGGTTTTCTGTTAGGGTGCATGTTAAGGTTAGATTTAGGTTTACGGTGACAGTTAGGATTAAGTTTAGATTTAGGGTTAGGTTAAGGTTTGGATTAGGGTTAGAGTTAAGGTTTGTTTTAGGGTTAGATTTAGGTTAGGTTATAGGTAGGGTTAGTGATAGGGATATCTTTAGATTTAGCGTTAAGTTTAGTTTAAAGGTTAGTTTTAGGGTTAGGTTTAGGGTAAGGTTTAGGATAGGGTTAGGGTTAGGTTGTGGTTAGGGTTATGGTTAGTGTTAGGGTTTGTGTTAGGGTTAGGGTTAGAGTTAGGGTTAGGTTTAGTGTTAGGGAAAGGGTTAGGGTTAGGGTTACATTTTTTTGATAGGGTTAGGTTCAGGGATATGGTTCGGGTTACAGTTAGGATTAGGTTTAGAGTTAGTATTAGGGTTAGTGTAAGGGTTAGGGTTATGGTGAATGTTAGGGTTAGGGTTAGGGTTAATGTTAGCATTAGGCTTAGTGTTATGGTTAGGGTTCGGGTTAGTGTTAGGGTTGGGTTAGAGTTAGGGTTAGTGTTAGGTTTAGCATTATATTTAGGTTTATGATTAGTGTTATGGTTAGTGTTAGGTTCAGGTTAGTGTTAGGGTTAGTGTTATGATTAGAGTTAGTGTTATTTTTAGGGTTAGGGTTATATTTAGGTTTGAATTTAGTGTTAGGTTTAGTGTTAGGTTTAGGATTAGGGTTGCAGTTTAGTATCAGGGTTAGGGTTACTCTTTGTGTTAGAGTTAGGGTTAGGGTTAGGTTTCGGGTTAGGGTAGGTATTAGGGAAAAGTTATAGTTAGAGTTAGTTTTAGGTTTGGGTTAGGGTTAGGGCTAATGTAAGGGTTGGGTCATGGTTAGAATTAGTGTTACGGTTAGCATTAGGGTTAGGTTTAGGGTTACTGTTAGGGATATGCTTAGGTTTAGGCTTACTGTTAGTGTTAGTGTTAGTGTTACAGTTACGGTTAAGGTTAGGATTTGTGTTAGGGTTATTGTCAATATTACGGTTAGTGTTAGTATTACTGTTAGGTTTAGGGTTAGGGATAGTCTTAGGATTTGTTTTCGGGTTAGGGTTAGAGTTAGTGTTAGGGTTACAGTTAGGGTTAGGGTTAGGGTTAGGATTGTTTTAGTGTTAGGGTTAATGTTAGTTTTAGGGTTAGTATTAGGGTTAAGGTTAGGGTTTATGTTAGGGTAGGGTTTAGGTTTAGTGTTAGATTAGGGTTAGGGGAAGGATTAGTATAATGGTTAGGGTTAATGTTCGTGTTAGGGTTTGCATTAGGGTTAGGGTTAGGGTTAGAGTTAGGGTTAGAATTACAGTTGGAAAGGGATAGTGATAGGCTTAAGGTTAGGGTTAGCAATAGTATTATTTTTAGAGATAGGTTTAGGGTTAGTGTTAGGGTTAAGGTTAGGGGTAGGGTTAGTGTTATTGTTAGCATTATTTTAGGGATATGGTTAGTGTTAGGGTTATCATTAAAGTTAACTTTAGGGTTAGTGTTTGGGTGAGTGTTAGGGTTAGGTTTAGTGTTAGGTTTAGTGTTAGGGTTTAGATTAGGGTTTGTGTTAGGGTTGGGATTAGTTTTAGGTTTACTCTTAGGTTAAGGGTTAGTGTTAGGATTAGTGTTAGTGTTAGGGTTTGTGGTAGGGTTATTGTTAGGGTTAGGGTTAGGGTTAGGGTTAGAATTAGTGTTAGTTTTTGTGTTAGTTTTAAGTTTGTGGTTAGTGTTCGTGTTAGGTTAGAGTTAGGGATAGGGTTATTGTTAGGTTTAGGTTTAAGGTTCGTCTTAGTGTTATGGTTAAGGTTAGTGTTAAAATTAGGGTGAGGGTTAAGTTTAGGGTTAGTGTTACTGTTAGGATTAGGGTTAGGTATAGTGTTAGTTTTAAGAATAGGTTTAGGGTTAGTTTTAGGGTTAGGGTTATGTTTAAGTTAGAGTTATGATTATGGTTATGGTTAGGGTTAGAATAAATGTTAGGGTTAGGGTTAGGTTTAGTGTTAGGGTAAGGGTTAGGGTTAGGGTTAGGGATAGGGTTAGTGTTAGGATTAGGGTTAGGTTTAGGGTTTGTGTTATGGTGAGGGTTAGTGTTAGGGTTGGGGTTCATGTTAGGGTCAGGGTTTCGGTTAGAGTTACAATTAGGATTAAGTTTAGGATTTGTGTTAGGCTTAGAGTTAGTGTTAGGTTTAGGCTTTTTTTAGGGTTAGGGGTAGGGTTGGGTTTAGGGTTACATATAGGAAAAGAGTTGGATTTAGGGTTAGGGTTAGCGTTGGGTTAGTGTTAAGTTTATGGTTATGGTTAGGGTTAGTGTTAGGATTTGTGTTAGTGTAAGTGTTAGTGTTAGGTTTAAGGATAGAGTTAGTTTTAGTGTTAGTGCTAGGTTTAGATTGAGGTTTAGGGTTAGGGTTGGGGTTAGTTTTCAGGTTAGGGTTAGGGTTAGGCTAAAGTTTATGGTGAGGGTTTGGGCTAGGGTTAGGTTTAGTGTTAGGTTTAGGCTTAGGGATAGTGTTAGGGTTAGTGTAAGTGTTAGAGTTTGTGTTAGTGTTACGGTTAGTTAGGGTTACAATTAAGGTAAGGGTTAGGGTTAGGGTTAGAATTTGGGTTAGTCTTAGGGTTAGGGTTAGGGTTATTGTTCGTGTTAGAGTTAAGGTTAAATTTTGTGTTAGGGTTAGGGTTAGGATTAATGTTAAGGATATGGTTATGGTTAGGATTAGGGTTAGGGTTAGTGTTAGTGTTAGTGTTTGGGTTTGCATTAGGGTTAATGTTACGGTTAGTGTTAGGTATAGTGTTAAAATTATGCTTAGGGTTAGGATTCATGTTAGGGTTAGTTTTAGGGTTAGTGTTATGATTATGGTTAGGGTAAGTGTTAGGTTTCAGGTTAGGGATAAGGTTAGGGTTAGTGTTAGGGTTAGGGTTTGTGTTAGGGTTAGGGTCAGGCTTAGAGTTAGGGTTAGGGTTATGGTTAGGGTTAGGATTAGGGTTAGTGTCAGTGTTAGGGTTAGGTTTATGTTTATTATTAGGGTAAGGGGTAGGGATAGTGTTGGTGTTAGGGTAAGTTGGTGTTAAGATTAGTTTTAGATTTAGGGTAGGAGTCAGGGTTAGGGTTATTGTTAGGTTTAGTTAGCATTAGGGTTAGTGGTAGGGTTAGGGTTAGGGTTATTGATAGTTTCAGGTTTAACACAAAACACCCATAACACTAACACTTACCCTAGCCCTAATCCTATCCATAACCCTAGCACTAAATTTAGCCAAACCCTATCAATTACCCTAAACATAACCCTAATTATAATGCTATCCCTAGGCCTAAATCTAACCTTATCCCTAACCATAACCCTATCCATTTTGCTAAATCTAACCTGAACCCTAAACCAAACCCTAATGCTAATTCGAGCCCTAACCCTAAACCCTAACCTAAACAAAACCCTAAACCTGAAGCTGAACCTAATAATACCCCTAGTTCTAAATTTGACCCCTACCTGAATCCTAACACTTACACTAAACATAGCCATAAACCTAACCCTAATCTTTAGCCTAACCCAAACCGTCACCTTATTACTAGTCCTAAACCTAGCCCTCATTCTAGCTCTAACCATAACTCAAACCCTAAACCTAACCCTGACACTTATTCTGACCCTAACAGTAACTGTATGTCTAAACCTGAACCTAACCATAAACCAAACCCTAACACTACCACTAGCAATAAACGTGTACCTGAACCTAAGCCTAACACTAGCCCTAGACCTAAACCTAATCCTAACTCTAGCCATATCTCTAGCCCTAGACCTAAACAAAAACCTAGCCCTATGCCTAATGATAAACCTTATCCTAACACAAACACTAATCCTACCCCTAGACCTAACTCTAGTGATAATTCTGGGTTTAACCCTAACCCTAACAATAACCCGAACACTGACCCTGACCCTAACACTAACCCTAGCTCTACACATCACGAAAACTGTAACCCTAACCCTAACACTTGATCTAGCCATAATACTTACCCCAAAAGTAGCCCTAATCATAACCCTGGTTTATACATTAGTTGTAGGCCTAACACTAGCCCCAACCTAACCCAAAACCTGGCCCTAAGCCGAGCACTAACCCTAGTTTTAACCCTAACCCTAAAACTAGCCCTAATCCATACCCTAAACCTAGATCTAACCATAGCTTTTACCCTATCCATTACCTTAAGCTAAACCCTAAACCTAATGCTAACCCTAGTCCTAACCCTAATTCTTAGCCTAACCAAAATTCTAATCCTATTACTAGTTTCAGGTTTATGGTTAGGGTTAGGGTTACTTATAGGTTAGGGTTGGGGTAAGGGTTAGTGTTGTGTTAAGTTTAGGGCTAGAATTATGGCTAGGGCAAATGTCAGGTCTAGGATTTTGGCTAGCAATAGTTTTAGGGTTAGGTTTGTGGCTAGGTCTGGTATAAGGATTAGATTTAGTGGTAGGTTCAGGGTTAGAGCTAGGTATATTATCATGGGAAGGGGCAGAGTTAGGGTTTGGGTTGGGTTAAGGTTTAGGGTTAGGCTTGAATTAGCATTAGGGTTACAGTTAGGGTAATGATAGGGTTAGGTTTATGGTTCAATTTAGGTTTAGGTTAATGAAATAGGTTAGGGTTGGTATAAGTTTAGGGTTAGGCCTAGGGTTACCATTAGACTTATGGTTATGATTAGGGTAATGGATAGGGTTAGAGCTAGTGATAGGGCTAGGGTTATGGTTAGAATTCTGGCTAGGGTTAGGGTAAAGTTTAGGACTATGTTCTGGGTTAGGGTTAGGTTTAGGGTTAGGTTTAAAGCTAGGGTTAAGGCTCAGATTAGGGCTTGGTTTTGGGTTTGGTTAGGGCTAGGATTAGGGCTATGGTAATGTATGAACTAGTGTTGCAATTAGTGCTAGTTTTAGGGTTAGAGTTAGGACTTGGTCTAGTGTTACGGTTAGGTTTAGGGTTAGGGCTCGAATTTGGGTTAGGTTAGGGATAGTGTAGGACTACGGCTAATGTAAGAACTAGGGTTACAATTAGGGCTAGTATTAGGGTTAACATTAAGACTAGGTCTAGTGTTTATATTAAGTTTAGATTTAGGGGTATGATAGGAGATAAGGTTAGTGTTAGGGTCAGAGTCAGGATCAGTGTTACTTTTAGGATTACGGATAGGACTCAAATTAGGGTGAGGTTTAAGGCTAGGTGTAGGGTTAGGATTTTTGTTAGTGTTAGAGTAAGAATTATGGATAGGGCTAATGTCAGGTCTAGGGTTAGGGTTAGGGTTAGTGTTGGGGCTATGGCTTAGTTTTGTTTTAGAGCTAGGGCTAGGGTTAGGGCTAGTTTTGGGATTAGCGATAGTGTTAGGGCTAGTAGTAAGGTGAGGTTAAATCTTATATTAGTTGTTATGGTTAGATGTAGGTTTAGGGCCAGGCTATGATTAGGGCTAAAGTTAGAGCTAGTGTTATGGTTATGATAACAGATAGGGTTAAATCTATAAATAGGGCTAGCCAAGAGTTAGAGTTAGTCTTAGGTCTTGGGTTAGGTGTAGGTTTAAGGTTATGGCAAAATTAGGGCTAGGATTAGTGCTAGGGTTAGTGTTAGGATTAGGGTAGGTTTAGGGTTAGTGTTAAGTGTTAGGGATAGCGTTAGGTTTAGGAAAATGGATGGGGATGTAGCTAGGTTTAGAGATAGGGCGAGACTTAGAATTAGGCTTAGGGCTAGGTTAGGGTTCAGGTTATGATTAAGGCTAGGTTTAGGACTAGGCTGAGGGTTTGTGTTAGGGCTAGGGCTAGGATTAGCGCTAGGGCTAATGTCAGGTCTAGGTTTATGGTTAGTATTAGTTTTAGTATTAGGTTATGGCTATGTCTATTGTAAGGTTTAAGTTTAGGGTAAGAGTCAAGTTAAGAGCTAGGTGCATTATTAGGGTCAGAGTCCAGGTAGGGTTTGGTTTAGGTTAAGATTTAGGGTTAATGCTTGAATTAGCCGTGGGTTCGGATTAGGGTCAGTGTAATGGATAGAATTAGGTTTATGTTTCCAGTTATGTTTAGAGTAATGTATAGGGTTAGTTTTAGCAAAAGGGTTATTGTTAGGCTTAGAGTTAGCATTTGGGTTAGGTTTTTATTTAGGGTAATGGATATGGTTAGAGCAAATTTTAGTGCTAGGGTTAAGGTTAGGATTAGGGCTAGGGTTAGGTTTAGGGTAAGTGTTAGAGTATGACCTAGGTTTATGTCTAGGGAGATAGTTAGGTTTAGAGTCAGGGCTAGGGTAATGGTTAGGGTTATGATTAGGGCTAGGTTAAAAGCTATGAAAAGGCTAGATGTGTGTGGTGTTTATGGCTCGTATTAGGGCTATAGTTTAGGGTTAGGGTTAGAGTTAGGGCCATAATTAGGACTAGTGTTGGGTCTAGGGGTAGGGTTAATATTTCGGTTAGGTTAAGGGTTATTTTTAGGGCTAGTGCAAAGTTTTTTGTTTAGGGATAGGACTAGATTTATGACTATATTTAGGAATAGGTTTGGTCTAATGCTAGTGCTACAGTTAGATTTAGGTACAGGTTTACTTGTAGGGGTAGGGGTAGGGTCTGGTTTAGGGTTAGTGTTAGAGTCAGAATAAGGGTCAGGGTTTGGGTTAGAGTTACAGCTAGAATGAGGGCTATGGTTAGAACTAGTAATAGAGCTCGGGATTGGGGTAGGCTAAGGATTAGGGTTAAGGCTAGGTAACATTATGGTGAGGGTTTAGCTTAGGGTAAGAGATCAGTTTAGACGTAGGATTAGAGATAGTGATAGCTTTAGGGCTAGAGTTAAGGTTAGGGTTAGGGTTAGTCTTAGGGTTAAACCTAGGGTTAGAGCTTGGATTAGTACTAGAAAGCTTTAGGGCTATGGCTAATGAAAAAACTTGGTTTCTGATTAGGGCTAGTTCTAGGGTTAGCATTAGGGCAATGTATAGAGCTAGGGTCAGTGTTAGGATCCGAGTCAGGGTCAGGGTTACTTCTAGGTTTAGGTTTAGCACTCAAATTATGGCAAGGTTTAGGGCTAGGTTTAGGGTTAGTGTTTGGTTTAGGTTAAGTTTATGGCTCAGTTTTTTTTTAGGGCTAGGTTAGGGTTAGGGCTAGTTTTCCAATTAGCATTGTTATTGGGGTTAGTGTTAGGGTGAGATTTAGGCTTAAGGTTAGGGTTTGATCCAAGTTTAGGGGTAGAGCAAAGGTTAGGGCTAAGGTTGGGCTAGGGATAGGGCTAGGTTTTGGGTTATAGTAAGGGATGGGTGTAGAACTAGGGATAGGGATAGGGCTAGGGTGAGAGTTAGAGTTAGTTTTAGGGATAGGTATGGGGTTAGGTTTGGTGTTAGGCCTAAATTAGGGTTTGGATTAGTGCTAGGGTGAGTGTTATGTTTAGGCCTAGGTTTAGGGCTAGGGTTAAGGTTAGCGTGCATTAGTGTTATGGTAAGTTATGATGTTACAGCTATCTTTAGTGCTAGGACAAGGGATAAAAATAGGGATAGGGCTGAGGATCAGATTAGGGTAAGGATTAACGCTGGGCTTAGAACTAGGATTAGGGCTAGGGATAGGGATAATGTCATGTCTAGCATTAAGTTTAGGTAGGGTTAGGGATAGGCTATGGCTCAGAATTGTTTTAGAACAAGGCCTAGGGTTAGGGCTAGTTTTATGATTGGCAATAGTGTTAGGACTAATGGAAGGGTGAAGTTTAGGCTTAGATTTATTTTTATGGTTATATCTAGGTTTAGGGGTATGTCTAAGGTTAGGGCTAAGTTTAGGGCTAGTGTTAGGGTTATGGTAACAGATAGGGTTAGAACTAGAAATAGGGCTAGGTTCAGAGTTCGAGTTAGTCCTTGGGCTAAATTTAGGTGTAATATTAAGATTAGGGTTAAATTCAAGCAAGCATTCGTGCTAGGGTTAGTGTTAGTGTGAGGCCTAGTGTTAGGGTTAGTGTTAGTGTTAGGATTAGGATTAGGTTTAGGGGAAGGATAGGGTTATAACTAGCTTTAGGGCTAGGGCAAGGGTTAGAATTAGGGTTAGTACTAAGGTTAGGGTTTGGGTTAGGATTAAGACTTGGATTAGGGCTAGGCTGAGGGCTTGTGTTAGGGCTATGGCTAGGATTAGGGCTAGGGCTAATGTCAAGTCTAGGTTTATGGTATTAGTTTTAGTGTTAGGTTATGGCTATGTCTATTGTAAGGTTTAGGATTAGGGTAAAGGTCAAGTTTAGAGCTAGCTGTATTATTAGGGTCAGGGTCTGGGTTGGGTTTGGTTTAGGTTAAGATTTAGGTTTAATGCTTGAATTAGCTGTGGGTTTGGGTTAGGGTTATGGTAGTGGATAGAATTACTTTTATGGTTCCAGTTAGGTTTAGAGTAATAGATAGGGTTAGTGTTAATGATAGGGTTATCGTTAGGCCTAGGGTTAGCATTTAGGTTAGGTATTATTTTAGGGTAATGGATAGGGTCAGAGCTAAGTTTATGGCTAGTGTTAAGGTTAGGATTAGGGTTAGAGTTAGTGTTAGACCTATGGTTAATGTTAGGTTTAAGGTTAGGGTAAGTGTAGGCATTTGAGGTAGGGATAGGGCTAGGGTATGGGTTAGGTTTTGAGTCAAGGCTAGTGTTAGGTTTAGGTTTAGGGTTATCTTTAGGCTAAAGATTAGGGTTTGAGCTATATTTAGGGCTAGGGCGAGGGTTAGCATTAGGGTTAGGTCTAAGTTTATGGTTAGGGTTATGATTAGGGCTAGGTTTAGGGCTAAGATAAGGGCTAGATTTTGTGTGATGTTTAGGGCTAATGTTGGGGCTTGGGTAATGCAAGAGCAAGGGATATGGTTATGGCTAGTTTTAGGGTAAGGGTAATGGATAAGTCTAGTGTTAGGGTTAGATTTTGGTTTAGGATAAGTTTTAGAGCTAGCGTTTCTATTAGATTAAAGGTCATTGTGGGGTTAGGGTTAGTGTTAGGTTTAGAGCCACAATTAGGACTAGTGTTTGGTCTAGTGAGAGGTTTAGTTTTTAGGTTGGGTTAAGGTTATTGTTAGGGCTAGTACTAGGTTTTTGTTTCGGGCTAGGGCTACATTTATGACTCTTTAAAAATTAGGTTGTCTAATGCTACTCTTACTGTTAGAATTAGGTATAGGTTTATGGAAAAGGTAGAGCTAGGGTTCGATTTAGGGTTAGGGTCAGGTTTAGATCTAGGGTTAGTATTAGGGTCAGAATAAGGGTCAGGGTTAGGGTTAGGGTTAGAGCTAGAATAAGGGCTACGTTTAGTTCTAGTAATAGACATAGGGTTTGGGAAGGCTAAGAATATTGGTTAGGACTAGGGTAGCATTTGGATAAGGATTTGGCTTAGGGTAAGGGATAGGGTTAGAGGTAAGGCTATGGTTTGGTTAAGGGTTAGGGTTAGTGTTAGAGTTAGGGTTAGGCTTAGCATTAGTGTTTGGCTTGGGATATAGTTAGTTTAAAGGTTAGTGTTAGGGTTAATGTTAGGTGTAGGATTAGGATTAGGTAGTGTTAGGGTTAGGGGTAGGATCAGGGTTAGGGTTTGTGTTAGGGTTAGGGTTAGGGTTAGAACAGATTTAGGTTTAGGGTTAGGTTAGGGTTTGTGTTAGTGTTAGTGTTAGGGTTAGGGTTATGTTAAGATTAGGGATAGGGTTATGGTTATGGTTAGGGTTTGTGTTAGGGATAGGCTTAGTGTTAGGGTAAGGTTTAGGGTTAGGGCTAGTGTTAGGTTTAGGGTTAGTTTTATTGTTAGGGTTAAGGTTAGGGTTAGGATTAGTGTTAGGGTTATGGTTAGGTTTAGGGTTACAGTTAGTGTTAGAGTTTATGTTAGGGTTAAGGTTTGGGTTAGGCTTACAGTTAAGATTAGGTTTACATTTAGTGTTAGTGTCAAGCTTAGGGTTAGTGTTAGGGTTAGTGTTAGGTTTAGAGTTTGTGTTTGTGAAAGGGTTATGTTTAGGGTTAGGTTTCAGGTTACAGTTAGGGTTAGTTTTAGAATTAGTGTTAGGGTTAGGGTTATGTTTAGTGTTAGGTTTAGTGTTAGGTTTAGGGTTAGGGTTTCTGTTAGGATTAGGATGTGGGTTAGTGTTATGGTTAGATTTAGTGTTAGCATTAGGGTTAGGTTCAGTGTTATGGTTAGGGTTATGTTTAGCGGTAATATTAGTGTTTCAGTTCGAGTAAAATTTAGGTTTAGGGATACTGTTAGGTTTAGGCTTAGGGTTAGTGTTAGTGTTAGTTATACAGTAATGGTTGGCGTTAGGATTTGTGTTATATTTAGAGTTAAAGTTAGTGTTAGTGTTAATGTTAGTGTTAATGTTAGGCAAGGATTAGAGTTAGGGTTAGGTTTAGGTTTAGTGTTAGGGTTTGGGTTAGGTTTACGGCTTGTGTTTGGGTTATTGTTTGGGTTAGGGTTTGTGTTAGGGTTAGCTTTAGGGTTAGGGTTACTCTTAGGATTAGGTTTATGTTTAGGGTTGTGGATTGGGTTATTATTAGTATTAGGGTAAGGTTAGGGTAAGCATTAGTGTTTGGATTAGTGTAATAGTTATGTTCAGGGTTAGTGTTAGGTCTAGGGTTAGGTTTAGCGTTAGGTTTAGGGTTAAGATTAGGTGAGTGTTAGGGTTAGGGTAACGGTTAAGGTTAGGGTAAGTGTTAGGGTTAGGGTTAGGATTAGGAACAAGGTAAGGTTTTGGGTTTGGTTAGGGTTTGTGTTAGGGTTAGTGTTAGAGTTAGGGTTACATGTAGGATAAGGTTTAGGTTTAGGGTTAGGGTAATGGTTAGTGTTAGGGTTAGGCTTATTGTTTGTTTAGGGTTAAAATTTGTGTTAGTGTTAGGGTTAGGGTTAAGGTTATTGTTATGGAATGGGTTAAAGTTTGTGTTAGGGTAAGTGTTATGGTTAGTGTTAGGGTTAGGTTTAGGGTTAAGATTAGGATTAACTTTAGGGTTAAGAATAGATTTAGTGTTAGTGCTAGGGTTAAGGATAGGGTTAGGAGTAAGTTTAAAAGTTAGGGTTAGGATTAGGGTTAGGGTTGGTGTTAGGGTTATTTTTAAGGTTAGGGTTAGGAATAGGTTTAATTTTATGGTTAGCGTTAGGGTTAGGTTTAAGGTTAGTGTTATGGTTAGCATTAGGAATAGAGTTCAGTTTAGGTTTAGTGTTAGCATTAGGGTTAGGGATAGGGTTCGTCTTAGTGTTTGGGTGATGGTTAGGATTAGGTTTAATGTTATGGGTAGTGTTAGGTTTATGGTTATGGTTAGGGTTAGGATTAGTGTTTGGCTTAGGGTTAGGTTTACAGTAAACTTTAGGGTTGATGCTAGTTTTAGGGTTAGGATTAGGGTTAGGTTTAGTGCTAGGGTTAGGTTTAGGCTTAGGGTTATGGTTAAGGTTAGTTTTAGGGTTAAGGTTGGGGTTACGGTTAGGTTTAGGTTTATTGTAAGGGTTAGGGTTAGGGTTAGTGTTAGTGTTAGGGATGGGGTTAGTGTTAGAGTAAGGGTTAGGTTTGGGTTAGATTTAGTGTTAGGGTTAGAGTTAGAGAGAGTGTTAGGGTAGTGATAGTTTTAGGGTTAGGGGTACAATTAGGGTTAGTGTTAGTGTTACAGTTAGGGTTAGGGTTAGTTTTAGGGTTCATATTAGGCTTAGGATTAGGATTAAGTTTAGGGTTAGTTTTAGGTTTACGGTTAGTTCTAGGGTTCAGGTTAGTGTTAGAGTTAGTTTTAGAGTTCGGGTTAGAGTTAGGTTTAGTGTCAGGATTGTGTTTGTGTGAGGATATGGTTTGTGTTAGGGTAAAGTTTAGGGTTAGGGTTTGTGTTAGGGTTAGGGATAGGGTAAGGGTTAGGGTTAGGGTTAGGATTGGGGGTAGAGTGAGGCTTAGATTTAGGTTTAGGGTTAGGTTTAGGTTTAGTTTTAGGGTTACTTGTATGTTAGGGTTAGTGTTAGGATTAAGTTTAGGATTAGTGTTAGGGTTAGGGTTTATGTCATGGTAAGGGTTAGGGTGAGGGTTAGGGATAGGGTCAAGTTTAGGGTTAGGTTCAGTGTTAGTGTTAAGTTTAGCGTTAGGGATAGTGTTAGGGTTAAGGATCGGTTTAGTGTTACTTTTAGGTTTAGGGTTAGAATTAGTGTTACGGTTAGTGTTACGGTTAGGGTTTGGGTGATGGGTATGTTTAGTGTTAGGATTAGGGTTAAGTTTATGGTTAAGGTTAGTTTTTGGGTTAGGATTAGGTTCTGGGTTAGGGTTAGTGTTAAGGTTAGTGTTAGGGTAAGAATTATGGTTTGTGTTAGGGTAAGGGTTAGCTTTAGGTTTTGTGTTAGGTAGTGTTTTAAATTAGGGTTTTTGTTATGATTAGAAAGAGGGTGAGAGTGAGGCATAGGTTTAGGATTAGGGTTAGTTTTAGGGTTATGGGTAGTTTAGGTGTAGTGTTAGCGTTAGTGTTACGGTTAGTGTTAGGGTTAAAGTAAGGATTAGGGATAGGATTAGTGTTAGGTTTAGGGTTAGTGATAGGGTTAGTGTTGGGGTTAGGGTTAGTGTTAGGATTAGGGTTAGGGTTAAAGTTAGTGATAGGTTTAGGTTTAGGGTTAGTGTAAGGGTTAGGATTAGGATTAATTTCAGGGTTAGGGTTAGGGTTAGTTTTAGTGTTATCTTTAGTGTTAGTGTTATGGTTAGGTTTACGGAGAGTGTGATGGTTAGTTATAGTTTTAGGGTTATTGCTAACGTCAGGTATAGGGTTATTGTTACAGTTAGCATTAGGATTTGGGTTAAGGTAAGGTTTAGTGTTTGGGTTATGGTTAGAGTTAGGTTAAGGGTTAGTGTTAGTGTTAGGGTTAGGGTTAGGTAATAAATTAGGTTTAGGTTGAGGCTTAGGGTTAGTGTCAGGGTTAGGTTTAGCGTTGTGGTTAGGGATAGGGTTAAGGTTAGTTCAAGGTTAGTATTTGGTTAGGGTTTTTGTTAGGGTTAGGGTTAGGGTTAGAGTTATGGTGAGGTTGTGTTAGAGTTAGGTTCGGGTTAGGGGTAAGGTTAGGTTTCGTGTTTGGGTTAGGGTTAGAGTTATTTTTAAGTTTACGGTGAGGGTTAGATGTAGGGTTAGGTTTAGTGTTATGATTAGGTTAGTGTTTAGCATATGGTTAGGGTTAGTGTTAGGGTTAGGGTTAGGGTTAGGTTAGGTAAAGGTTAGGGTTAGTGTTAGTGACAGGGTTACAGTTAGGGTAAGGGTTTGTTTTAGGGTTAGGATTAGGGTTAGGCTTAGGTTTAGGGTTACAGTTATGGTAAGGGTTAGGGTTAGGATTAGGGATTGGGTTAGGGTTAGGGTTACCTTTAGGGTTTGTGTTAGGTTTAGGGTTAGTTTTAGGATTAGTGTTAGGATGAGGTTTAGGGTTAGATTTGTGTTTAGGTTAGGTTTTTAATTATGGTGAGGTTTTGGGTGTTTTATTATTAGGGTTAGTGTTATGGCTAGGGTTAGGTTTAGGGTTAGGGTTAGTGTGAGGGTTAGAGATAGGGTTAGGATTAGGGTTAGGGTTAGGGATAGGGCTAGGACTAGTGTTTTGGTAATGGTTAGAGTTAGGTTTATGGTTAGTGTTAGGATTACATTTAGTGTTAGTGTTAGGTTTAGGGTGAGGTTTAGGGTTAGTTTTAGGGTTAGGGTTAGCTTTAGGTCTAGGGTTAGGGTTGGGGTTAGGGTTAGTGTAAGTATTATGATAAAGTTAGGATTTGGTTTAGGTTTTGTGTTAGTGTTAGGGTTAGGGTTAGTGTTATGGTGAAGGTTACTATTAGGGTTAGGGTTAGGGTTCGTGTTAAGTTTAGGATTATTTTTTGTGACAACTTAGTTTTAGGGTGAGAATAAGAATTAGGGTTAGGTTTAGTGTTACTGTTAGGTTAGTATTATGGTTAGGGTTAGGGTTAGTGTTAGGGTAAAAGTTAGGGTTAGGATTGCGTTTAATGTTAGGTTTAGTTTTATGGTTAGGGTTAGGTTAGTGTTAGGGTTACGGTTATGGTTCATGTTAGGGTAAGGATTACTGTTAAAGTTAGGTTTAGGTTTAGATTTACGGTTAGGGTCAGTGTTAAGGTTAGGATTAGGTTATGGATTAGCATTAGTGTTTGGGTTAGGGTTGTAGTTAGGTTTAGGGATAGAGTTAGGGTTGGGTTAGGGTAGTGTTTGGTTTATGGTTAGAGTTAGGGTCAGTGTTAGAGTTAGGTTTTGTGTTAGGATAAGGATTAGGGTTATTGTCCAACCAAGAGCGCCACCTCTACAGGAGGCTGCTACTAACACATTTCTATCACCAGAGGGCGTAAGTGTCCAACCAATAACACTACCTCCATATGCTGGAAGTTTGCTGGGGCCACATGCTGGGAGGCCCCCAACCCCCACATTTGATAGTTGAGATTCTGAGACAGGATCTCAAATATTAACATGCCCTGTATTTGAGGCAGGAGGGCAGCGAATTCACCATGCTTTAAATTTCAAAACAGTGAAGCAGCTAAAAGAGGCTCCAACAACCTATGGTCCTCAAGCACCCTTCACTGTAAGCATGATCGAATCCATTACCAACTTCAACATAACGCCAGCAGATTGGGCTAATATGTGTAAAGCTGTGCTAAATGGAGGACAATACCTGTTATGGAATGTTGCCAATGAGGAATTTTGAAAGGAGACAGCTAGTTGAAATGCAGCAGCTGGTTATCCTCAGAGAAATCAAGATATGTTGTTAGAAAAGGGACCTTATGAGGATCAGCAGCAACAAATTGTATATGATCCTGGTGTATAGTCACAAATTGCTGTGGATGCGGTTAGGGCATGGAAGACTTAACAAGGACATGGAGGTTTACAAGGTCAATTATCTAAGGTAATACAAGGAGCTAATGAACTTTACACTGAATTTGTAGATAGGCTTATTCAAACAGCTACCAGAGTTTTTGGGAATACAGAACAAGCAATGCCATTAATAAAACAACTGGCTTATGAGCAAGTGAATCAGTGGTGCAGAGAAGTCATTAGACCATGGAAACATGAAGATTTAAATGCATGTATTAAATTATGTAGAGACATTAATGAACAAGGGCAAGTCGTGGCAACTGCAGTACAACAGGTTTTAGATGCCATGCCAAAATATGCTACAATTGTGAACAAACAGGACATTTTAAAAGGAATTGCCCCATAGGTGGAGGGTTTAACAAAACTAGGTATCAAAGAAGTAGAATACTGGGTATTTGCCCATGATGCTGTAGAGGGAGACATTGGGCTAATGAATGCTGTTCTCAAACCATCATAGAGGTTACTCCATTATCAAAAAACAAGCAAGGCCCAGGTGTCTATCCACGATATCATGGAGAAAGGCATCCATCTCCATTGACAATAAATGGACAGGGGGGCCCAATGCTCTGGGTCTCAAGTCCACAAATATACGGGGCACTGGAGGAACCCAGAAACCCCATCAGGGTAGTGCCCAGGACACATTGTCCATTAGATCCCTCACTAGACAAACCAGAGGAAGCACAGGATTGAATATCTGTGCCTCAGCCAGAAGTACTAACTCCAGAGATGGGAGTTCAAATCATTCCCACAAGGGTAAAAGGACCTCTTCCCAAAGGAACAGTAGGCTTATTATTGGGACACATTTCTTCTACTCTAAAAGGACTTATGAAAAGTCCTGGGGTACTTGGTCCCGATTATAAAGGTGAAATAAAAATTATAGCCAGTTCTCCAAAGGGTATAACAATAATTTCACCAGTAGATAGAATAGCACAGTTACTAATAATACCTAGCCTACATGATAAATTTTCCAGTTGTACTGTAGAAAGAGGTTCCAGGGGATTAGGCTCCACAGGTGTAGATTGGGCTATGCTTTCTTTAAATTTAGATTCTCGCCCCATGCTAAAACTAAATATTCAAGGACATGAATTTAATGGGCTACTGGATACAGGTGCAGACCTTAGCATCATCTCTCGTCAAGAATGGCCAAAACATTGGCCATTACAACAAGCCACTCAAATGCTTTTAGGCCTAGGAGTGGAAACTAATCCCCATAGAAGTGCAATGGTATTAGATTGGAAGGATCCTGAAGGATGTGAAGGAACTATACAGCCATATGTATTGGATCATCTTCCCGTAAATTTATGGGGATGAGATGTCCTAGATCAATTAGGACTAACATTAACAAATAACATCAATCCAAATGCGCTCACTATTATGGCTAGACAAGGTTTTAGGAAAGGAAAAAGATTAGAAGAACAAGAATAAGGTATAGCAGCACCAATACAAATAGACCAAGGAAAGGAGAGACATGGGTTGGAATTTCTAAAGGGGTCACTGAGACAATAAAAATTACTTGGAAATCAGAAAGACCAGTATGGGTTCCTCAGTGGTCCCTGACTAAAGAAAAAATACAAGCAGCCCATGACCTGGTCAAACAACAATTAGCAGAAGGACATATACAACCTTCTGTATCTCCCCATAATACTCCCATTTTTGTCATCAAAAAGAAATCTGGTAAATGGAGATTATTGCAAGATTTAAGAGCCATTAATAATGAGATGGTTATTATGGGACCTGCTCAATTGGGGATTCCTCAGTTGTCTGCTTTTCCAAAAACCTGGTATGTTTTAGTTATAGATATTAAAGATTGTGTTTTTTTTTTTTTTCAATTCCAATTTATCCTGAGGATATTTCACGTTTTGCATTTACTATCCCTGCACTGAATCATGAAGGTCCTGATCAGAGATATGAATGGAAAGTACTCCCTCAAGGGATGGCTAACAGCCCAACTATGTGTCAAATTTATGTTAACAAAGTAATCCAGCCACTTAGAAATCAAAATCCTGAACTACAAATATTTCACTATATGGATGATGTATTATTAGCACACAAAGATAAAAACACATTGCTAAAATGTTATGCCACACTTACAAACTTATTAAAAAATATAATCTAGAGATAGCAATAGATAAAGTACAATTCAATTTTCCAATTAATTATTTAGGAGTTCTATCATCCTCAACCATGGTCCATCCACCAAAAATTCAAATACGAGTAGATCAACTCAAATAACTTCAAAAGTTATCAAGACACATGAATTGGATAAGGCCTTCTATAGGTATACCAACAGGAGAGTTGGGACCTTTATTTGATATCTTAAAAGGTCCATCAGATCCAAATTCACTCCAAATGTTAATGCCTAAAACAAGAAAGGCATTAAAAATCATTGAAACATATACTGAAAATATGATTTTCGATAGAATTTATATAAGTTTGCCTTTATTATTTATTGTACTACCAACAAAAATATTCCTACAGGAGTATTTTGGCAAGAAGGTCCGTTATTATGGATACATTTATCTTATTCTCCTAACACTATTCTTACTAGGTATCGTGAGGCTGTAGGACAATTAATACTCAAGGGAATAAAAGCAGCAAAGGGAGTGTTTGGAATTTCTCCCAATTAAATTATTACTCCATATAGTATGGATCAAGTTGATGAGTTAGGTAATGAGTTAAATATTTGGGCAATAATCATGTGCAAATCTAATGTTTCATTTGATAACCACTTACCATCTAATCCTTTATTGTCTTTTTGGTCATTGCATCCTGTAATTTTTCCAAAAATGACAAGAAAATCACCTATTATGAATGCTCAAAATATATTCACTGATGGGTCAAATAATGGTACAGCAGCAATAGTTACACCTGATCAAACTTTTACATTTTTAATACCCAAACAATCAACTCAAAAGGTAGAGCTTAATGCAGTATTACACGCTTTTGTGATGTTTAAAGATTCTGTATTTAATTTATTTTCCGATAGTCAGTATATAGTTAATGCTATAGTATCCCTTGAAGATGCTGGTAGGATTTACCCTTCCTCTACTGTTTTCTCTTTGCTTTCTACTATAAAAAGTCTAATTTGGGACAGAAAAGATCCATTCTTTATAGGACATATCAGGGCACATACAGGATTGCCTGGAGCCCTTAGTTTGGGCAATGATTTAGCAGATAAAACTACACATGACATACATATTTTCTCTACACTAGAAGAAGCTACAAATTTTCATAAAAAGTTCCACGTCAATGCAAATACTTTACAAAAGCATTTTAAAATAACTAAGGAACAAGCGAGACAGATAATAAAACAGTGTCAAAATTGTGTGACCTTTTTACCACAAGTTAATCTTGGAGTCAATCCTAGAGGACTGATACCTAACCATATTTGGCAGGTGGACGTCACACACTTACCATAATTTGGAAAATTAAAATATTTGCATGTTACAGTTGATACTTCTTCTGGATTTTGGATGGGCTCCCTTCATGCAGGAGAAAAAACTAAAGATACTATAGCTCATTGCTTACAAAATTTTGCCACTGTGGGTGTTCCAAAACAGTTAAAACAGATAATGCCCCTGGTTATACTTCTACCTCTTTTAAACAATTTTTCTCATCATTTGGCATTACTCATACAACAGGAATCCCATACAATCCACAGGGACAAGGCATAGTTGAAAGAGCTCATCAAACTATTAAAATGTACTTATTAAAGCAAAAAGAAGGAATTGGGAAGGGGTATATATTCCCCAAAGATAAACTTAAAATAACCCTTTTTACTCTAAACTTTTTAAATTTGGATTCATCAGGACTTAGTGCTGCGGAAAGGCATATGTGTCCAAAAAATGTACATAAGCCCAAGGTACTTTGGAAGGATATTCTAACAGGACAATGGAAAGGTCCTGACCCAGTAATTGTCTGGAGTCAGCGGTCTGTTTGTGTGTTTCCACAGGGAGAACAGCAGCTGATTTGGATTCCAGAGAGATTAACTAAGGTCTTGACCCATTGATTGTATGGAGTCGGGGGTCTGTTTGCGTGTTTCTACAGGGAAAACAGCAGCCGACTTGGATTCCAGAGAGATTAACTAAAGCGATTTCTACAGACCAAAAAGAAGATGATTTGGCTCAAATCCATAACAGCTGATATCCAGAACTCCACTTTGGCTACCCTTACATCTGCTACAGAACCAGGATGCTTTTTTCAGTATCTATTTTATTATTGTCCTTTCCCACATCATGAAGTTCTGTTTTGTTTTTTGAGCCCATACAAACCTAGGTTAATGTTTTGCTGATCAGTTCTATTTTCTGACTATAGAGTTTTTAAACATTGCAATGGAGATTTCACCTGTAAAAAGTTATAAGGCCTTTACTATTATGCTATGCGTTGTATGTATTATATTATGTGTGCACACTTGTGTTTTATGTTGTATGTTTGTATGTACGTATGTCCATATATGATATATGATGGGTGCTCATGAAAAAATGGATCCAAATATTTTTTTTTTATTCACATGATTTAAATGGTTTAATTTAAATTGGGTAAACAGCTATTGATTATTGTTTTACTATGTGAACAAAAAAGGAGGTTAACAGATCTGTTTGTTTACTTTCACCTTTCCTTTTCATTATATTTAATAATTCTGTTTAAGATAATGTAAATTGTTAAGAAAATTGTTTTCTTTTAGTGCCTTCTGGAATGTTACATAATTTTTTCTTTAGCCATTATTGTCAGAATTTCTATCTTCATCCCAGTGCTGGTGAAGACAAAGATAAAACCAATCTACATCTTCTGCAATAGCTATCACTGAACTACTTGCAGAACTTGCCTGGACTATGTATCACTTGTATGCATTTTGAACTCACTTGTATACATTGTGAACTATCTGTTGGTGCAGGGACTTCTGGTAGTGTTGGGGTATTTTTGCTGATGGTGTCATCGGTGGTAATTGACTTATCTTCCTCACTTCTGCTTGTGAAACAGAGAGGGGGAGATGTTGAGAGCCACAGCTGAAGGGGCCCCAGCAAACTTCCAGCTGCCAGCAAACTTCCAGCTGCCAGATGATGATTGGCTCAAAGCGGCCTGAGCAAACTTCTAGCTGCCAACTGATTGGCACCTCTGCTGTGATGCTCATTGGGCTGTTTCCCAGCCCTTTCAGACCATGGAGCTGCTAATTGGGGGACTTTTTATTGGCTCCGCCCATGTGACCCAGCCAATCAGCTCAAGAGCAGGAAGAGTGGGGGAGATTGAGGCTTGTGGGAAGCTGGTGGTGGCAGTTGGCCTCTGAGGGATTTCCTGAAAAGCTGTGTGGTGCAGTGTGTGTGTTCTAAAAATAAAGTTTGTTTCTTTTGACAAGTGGCTCCTGAATTGTGCCCAGCCAGACTGCGGCATTGTCCTGCCAAAACTAATATATATATGTGTGTGTGTGTATATATATATATATTCTCTCTCTCTCTCTCACTCTCTTTAAAAAAGTTAGTCTTATGTTTAGGTTTAGCATTAGTGTTAGTGCTAGGGTTAGGGTTAAGGTTAGAGTGAGGATTAGGCTTAGTGTTAGGGAGTTTAGGGTTAGGTTTGGGTTCTGTGTTAGTTTAGGGTTATGGTTAGGATTAGTGTTAGGTTTAGAGTTAGGGTTATTGTTAGTGTTAGTGTTAGTGTTAGGGGAAGAATTATGATTAGAGTTAGGTTTACGGTTAGGGTTAGGGTTAGTGTTAGGTGTAGGCTTAGGTTTAGGGTTAGTTTTAGGGTTTGGTTTAGGGTTAGGGTTAGGATTAGTGTTATGGTTACGGTTATGTTTAGGGTTAGCGTTAGTGTTAGGGTTAAGGTTAAGTTTAGTGTTTGGGTTAGTGTTAGGGTAAGTGTTAGGTTTAGTGTTAGGGTTAGGTTTATGTTTAGTGTTAGCATTAGGGCTAGGGTTAGTTTTAGTATTAGGGTTCAGGTTTGGATTAGGGTTATGTTATGTTAGGATTAGGATTATGTTAGGATTAGGGTTACAGTTAGGGTTAGGGTTTGGGTTAGGGTTAGAGTTAAGTTTAGGGTTATTTTTAAGGTTACAGGTAGTGTTAGGTATTGATAAGGGTTAGGGTTAGTGTTAGGGTTAGGGTTAGGTTTAGACTTAGGATTAGTGTTAGGGTTAGTGTTAGGGTTAGGGTTAGTGTGATGGCTAGTTTTTCAGTTAGTTGTAGGTTTAAGGTTAGTGTTATTCTTAGTGTTAGGATTCAGGTTATGGTTTTTGTTAGAGTTAGTTTTTGTGTTAGGTTTAGGGTTAGGGTTAGTTTTAAGGTTATTACTAGGGTTAGGGTAAGGGTTAGGATTAGGTTTAGGGTTAGTGTTAGTATTAGGTTTAGGGTGAGGTTTAATGTTATTTTTAGGGTCAGGGTTAGAGTTAGGATTAGTGTAGGGTTAGGGTTCATGTTATGCTTAGTGTTAGTGTTAGGGTAAGGGTTAGGGTTAAGAATAGTGTTAGGATTAGGGTTCAGGTTATGGTTAGTGTTAGGGTTAGGGTTAGAGTTAGGGTTAGTGTTAGTGATAGTGATAGGCTTAGTTTTCGGGTTAGTGTTAGGTGGTTAAGTTTAGTGTTAGGATTAGGGTTAGGTTTAAGATTAGGATTAGGTTTAGTGTTAGGGTAAGTTTTAGGTTTTAGGTTTAGGTTTAGTGTTAGGGTTATTGTTAGGGTTAGGATTAGTTTTAGAATTAGGTGTCAGATTAAGGTTAGTGTTAGGGTAAGTGTTAGGATTCGGGTTATGGTTTGTGTTAGGCTTATGATCAGGTTTAGGGATTGTGTTAGTGTTAGGGTTGGAGTTAGGATTATGGTTAGGGTTAGTGTTAAGATTAGGGTTAGTTAGGGTTAGGATTAGAGTAAGGGTTAGTGTTAGGGTTAGTGTTAGGTTTAGGGTTAAGATAGGATTAGGCTTTGTGATAGGGTTATGGTTGGGGTTAGGTTTAGTGTTAGTGTTAGGGTAAGTGTCACTGTTTTTGTTAGAAATAGGATTAGGTTTAGGGTTAGGGCTACGTTTATGATTAGGTTTAGGTTAGGGTTAGGGTTATGTTGTGGGTTACAGTTTATGTTAGGGTTATGGTTATGCTTAGATTTAGGGCTATTGTTAATATTAGGGTTAGGAATAGGGTTACAGTTAAGGTTAGTGTTAGGTTTAGTGTTTGGGTTATGTTTATGGAAAGGCCTAGGATTAGGGTTACAGTTAATGTTTGGGTAAGGATTAGGGTTAGGTTTAGGGTTTGGGTTAGTGTTAGGTTTAGGGTTAGGATTGGGGTTACAGTTAGGTTTAGTGTTAAGATTAGAGTATTGTTTCAGGTTAGTGTTAGGGTTAGTTTTAGTTTTAGGGTTGAGTTTATAGTTACGATTAGGAATAGGGTTAGAGTTAAGTTTAGGGTTAGTTTTAAGGTTACAGGTAGTGTTAGGTATTGATTAGGGTTAGGGTTAGTGTTAGTGTTAGGGTTAGGGTTAGTGTGATGTTTAGGGTTGGGATTATGGTTAGTGTTAGGGTTATGGTTAGGGTTACTGTCACCTTTAGGCTTAGGGTTAGGATTAGCTAAGGATTAGGGTTAAAGTTAGTGTTTGTGTTAATGTTAAGGTAAGGGTTGTGGTTAGTGTTAGGGTTAGGTATAATGTCAGTGTTAGGGTTACATTTAGGGGTAGTGTTAGGTTTAGGATTTGTGTTAGGATTAGGGTTACTATAATCATTAGGGTTACTTTCAGGATTGGGGTTTGGGATAGGATTACTGTTAGTGTTAGAGTTTTTGTAAGAGTTTGAGTTAGGGATAGTTTTAGGATTAGGTTTAGGGTTCATTTTAAGGTTAGGTTTAGGGTTAAGGTTAGCTTTAATGTAAAAGTTAGGATGAGGTATCATGTTAGGGTTAGGTTTAGGGTTAGGGTTGGCATTAGGGTTATTGTTAGGTTTAGGTTTAGGGTTAGTGTTAGATTTAGGGTTAGAGTTAGGTAAGGGTTAGAGTTAGGGTTACGTTAGGGTCAGGATTATGGTTTTGGTTAGGGTTTGAGTTAGGTTTAAGGTTAGATTTAGTGTTAGTGTTAGGATTAGGGTTAATATTAGGTTTAGGATTAGATTTAAGTTGATTGTTAGGGTTAGGGATAGAGTTAGGGTTAGGGTTAGTGTTTGGTTTAGGGTTAGGGATCATGTTATGGTTAGTGTTAGTGTTATCATTAGGGTTAGATTTAGTGTTAGGGTTAGGGTTAGGGTTAGGTATAGTGTTAGGGTTAGGGGCAAGATTAGCATTAATGTCAGGGTTAGGGTTAGTGTTACTCTTAGTGTTAGGGTTAGAGTTAAGTTTAGTGTTAGTGAGAGGGTTGGGGTTAGGATTAAGGTTTGGTTTAGGGTAACTGTTCGGTTTAGGGTTAGGTTTAGGATTCAAATTAGGGTTATGTTTAGTATTAGGGTAAGTGTTAGGATTAGGGTTAGGGTTAGCCTTAGTGATAGGGTTAGTGTTGGGGTTAGGATTAGTGTTAGGGTAGGGTTTGGTTAGTGTCACTGTTCGTGTTAGAGATAGGGTTAGGGTTAGAGTTATGGTTAGGATTAGGGTTAGATTACTTTCAGGGTTATGAGGTGGGTTACAGTTTATCTTAGGGTTAGGATTAGGCTTAGGTTTAGTGCTGCAGTTAGGGTTAGGTTTAGGGATAGGTTTATTGTTAGGGTTAGGGTTAGAGTTAGTGTTAGGTTTATTGTTAGGGTTCTGTTTTGTTAGTTTTAGGTTTAGTGTTAGGGCTATTGTTAGGTTTAGGGTTAGTATCAGGGTAAGGGTTAGAGTTAAGTTTAGGGGTTGAGCTAGTGTTAGGTTTAGGGTTAGGTTGGGGTTAGGGTTAGTTTTAGTATTAGGGTTAAGGATAGGTTTCAGATAAGGGTTAGGGATAGTTTTATATTTAGGTTTAGGGTTAGGGTTAGATTTAGGGTTAGTGTTAGATTAGGGTCAAGGTTCATGACAGGGCTAGTGTTATGGATAGGTTTTTTGTTAAGTTTAGGGTTAGGGTGAGATTTAAGTTTAGAATTAGGGTTAGAGTTAGGTTTAGGGTTAGTTTTAGGGTTATGGGTAGGGTTATTGATAGGTTGAGGGTTAGGGTTTTAGTTAGGGTTAGGATTAGTGTTAAGGATTGGGTTAGGTTTAGGTTTAGGTTTCGTGTTAGGTTTAGGGTGTGAGAGTTATGGTTGGCTTTAGGGTTTGTGTTAGGGTTAGTGTTTCTGTTACGGTTAGGTTTAGGTATAGGGTTAGTTAAGGGTTAGGGTTAAAGTTGGGGTTAGTGTTAGGGTTAAGGGTAGGGTTGAGGTTAGTGTTAGGGTTAGTGTTAGTTTTAGGGTTAGGGTTACTGTTAGTGTTAGGGTTAGATTTAGGGTTAGTGTTAAGATTAAGGTTAGGATTTGTGTTAGGGTTATGGTTAGGGGTAGTGTAATCATAGGGTTACTGTTAGTATTAGGGTTAGGGTTAGTATTAATGTTAGGTTTTGTGTTAGAGTTAGTGTTAGAGATAAAGTTAGGGGTAGGGTTAGAGTTAATGTTAGGGTTAGGGTTAGGTTTAAGTTTCGTTTTAGGGTTAGGGTTAGCATTAGGGATAGGATAAGTGTTAAGGATAGAATTAGGGTTACAGTTAGATTTAGTGTTAGGGTTTTTGTTAGGTTAGGTTTTCTGTTTGGTTTATGGGTAGTATTAGGGTTAGGTTAAGGGTTAGGGTTAGTGTTTGGGTTACAGTTAGGGTTAAGTAAGGGTTAGGGTTTGGGTTAGGTTAGGGTAAGCATTATGGTTTGAGTTAGGATTTGTGTTAGGTTTAGGTTTAGAGTTATTGTTAGTGCTAAAATTTGGGTTAGGGTTAAGTTTAGGGTTAGGTTTAGGGTTAGGATTAGGGTTAGTGTTAGTGTTAGG
The DNA here is from genome assembly GCF_047511675.1 of Marmota flaviventris. Taxonomy (NCBI): domain Eukaryota; kingdom Metazoa; phylum Chordata; class Mammalia; order Rodentia; family Sciuridae; genus Marmota; species Marmota flaviventris. The sequence continues at coordinate 114,469,542 of NC_092500.1, forward strand.
ATTAGGGATAAGTTTAGGGTTAGGGTTATTGTTATTGGAAAGTTTAGAGTTCAGGATCATGTTAGGATTAGGCCTAGATTTATGGTTAGGGTTAGTGTTTGATTTCAACCTCCATTTTCATTTACCTGTATAGGTCAATATGAAAGGAAACCTTAAAATACAGAGGGTCCCTGTTTGCGAACCATTGACATGAGAAGGCCCAACATGAGGAGCATATTAAGACTAGATAAAAGATGACTCCTTCCAAGTATCAAAGAAATTTGTACAAAACTTACTCTCACCCTAACACTACTTCTAAACCTAGCCCTAACCCTAAACCTAGCACTAACCCATATCTGATTAGAGAACCATTGATCCTAGAAGTCCCACACTTGGAGAGCTTTGTGGGACAAGCCAAATAATGATTCCTACTCAGTATCAAACAAATCTACAAAATAATTATGGGGGGAATTTCAGTGCATGCATATTCCCTGCTTTCTCCTAAAAGGCTCTAGAATAAAGTTGTTTTTTGCATGATTCAGCTTAGGTCTACACTCACAAGGAACATACCAGAATATCTCCACAAACAATTGGGCGTGTGTGTGTGCAGTTTCAAGCAGCTAGCATAAACCCTGTTTGATTTCTAGATCCATTTACATTTACTTGTATAGGTCAAAATGAAGTAAAATGAAAATACTAACTATTCCAGACAACAAAATGATGAACCAAAGGGCCTAAACCTGGGAAATAAAGTAAGGTTAGTTGAAGATGAATCCTGGATAGTATTCAAGAAATTTGAATAAAGTAACTCTAACCTTAAAACTACCTCTAAACTGAGCCCTAATCCTAACCCTAAACATTAACATACCCTATAACTAACCCTAACTTTAACCCTAACTTAACTGTAACCATTGCCCAAACCCTAGCTCTAACTCTATCAATTACCATAACTCTAAACCTAACCCTAATGCTAAACATAGCCCTAACCCTAACATTTATCCTAGACCTGCTCTAACCCTTCACCCTAGCCCTAAATCTAGCTCCAACCATAACACTTACCCTAAAACTAACCCTAACACTAGGCCTAACCCTAAACCTAACTCTAACAATGGCCCCAATCCTAACCATAAACGTAGCCCTAACCCTAGCTGTAATCCTATCTTTTACCCTAAACTTAAGCCTAACCCAGATGCTAACAATAGGACTAAACCTAACTGTATAGCTATCCCTAAGGCTATTCAAAACCCTAAACATAATCTGAACCCTAACCCTAACCATATCCATTACACTAAACCTAATGCTAATTTGAGCCTTAACCCTAAATCTTAACCAAAACCAATCCCTAATCCTGACCCTGATGGTAATAATACACCTAGCTCTAAACCTGACCTTTACCCTAAACCTAAACCTTACAGTAGACCTATTCATAACCAAACCCTACAACTACCCTTATACCCTTATACCTAATGCTAGATATGACATTAGCCCTAGCCTTAATCTTAGCCCTAGCTCTAAACCAAACCCTAATCTGATCCATAAACCTAGCCCTAAACCTAACCTTCAACTTAACCCTAAACCAAGACCAAATTCTAACTATAACCCTAGCCCTAAACTTAACTCTAACTCTATCCATTACCCTAAACGTAACCCTTATCCTAATGTTTACCCTAGGATTTACCCTAACCCTTTCACTATCCCCAAACTATCAATTACCCTAAACCTAACCTAAACCCTAAACCTAACCCTATCTTTACCCTAACACTAACCCTAACTCTAATTCGAGCCATAACCTTAAACTCAAACCTAAACCAAGCCATAACACTGACCCTGGCCCTAATAATTCCCCTAACTCTAAACCTGACTCTTATCCTCTACCTAACACTTACAATAAACCTAGCCATAAATCTTTCCCTAAAACTATCCCTAACTGTAACCCTAGACCTGACATTAGCCCTATCCAAAATTCTAGCCCTAACCCTAACACAAACCCTAGACCTTATCCTAGCACTAAACATAGCCTTAATTACAATCCTAACCCAAACTCTAGGCCTAACCCTGACACTAACCCTAGGCCTAATCTTAGCCCTAATTTAGCCCTATCCCTAACCCTAGTCCTAAGACTAACTCTCACATTAGACTTTTCACTAATCCTAACTCCAAATTTAACCCTAACCCTAGCCCTCATCCTAGCCCTAAACTTAGCTTTAATCATCATCCTAACACAAACACTAGCCCTAAGCCTAGATTTAACCCTAACTCTAACCCTAACCATAGCCCTATACCTAGCTCTACACCAATCCCTTACACTAAGCAAAACCCTAAACCTAAGGGTAACCCTAGACCTATCGCTAATCTTTAGGCTAACAAAAAAAAAAAAAAAAAAAAAAAAAACTCTATTAATAGCCCTAACCCTAGCTCTCATTCTAGATCTAACCCTATCCCAAATTCTAACCCTAACCCTGACCCTTATACTGACCCTACCACTAATCCTAGGTCTAACACTAACCCTAACTCTAACCCAAAACCTATGTCAATACTATCCCTAGACCTAACCCTGAAGGTAACTCCCAGCCTAGCCCTAACATTAGCTCAGAACATAACCCTTATGCTAAACATAAACCTAAATCTAACCCTAGGTCTAACCCTCACCCTAACCCTAACTCAAGACCTAATCCTAACTATAACCCTAGCTATAACCTTAGCTCTAACTGTATCCATTACCCTAAACATTACCATTATGCTAATGTAACCCTAGGCCTAACCCTAACAATATCCCTATACCCCAAATTTTCAATTACCCTAAACTTAACCTGAACCCTAATCCTAACCATATCATTACCCTAATGCTAATTCGAGCCCTAACCCTAAATTCAAACCTAAACTGAAGCCCAACATTGACCCTGACATTATAATTCCCCTAGCTCGAAACCTGACGATCACCATATACCTAACCTTTACACTAGACTTAGCCATAAACCTATCCTTAAAACTATCCCTAACCATAACCATAGACCTGACTTTAGCCTAGCTGTAATCCTAGCCCTAACCCCAGCACAAACCCTCATCCTTATCCTAGCCCTAAACATAGCCTTAATTATAACCCTAACCCTAGGCCTAACCCTAACACTAACCATAGCCCCAATTTTAGCTCTAATATTGTCCTATCTCTAAACCTAAACCTAACTCTAACCCTAGCCCAAAGACTAACTCTCTCACACTAGCCCTAACTCTAGTTCTAACCCTATATTTTACTGGAAGCCTAATCCTACCCTGAACCTTAGGTCTAGCCCTAGTCCTATTCATATCCCTGGCCATAACCCTAGATCTAACCCTAACTCTAAATCTAACCATAACAATAAGCCTAAGCCTAAACCTAACCCTAGCCCTAACCATAAAACTAATCCTAAAACTAGCCCTAACCCTAGCCCTAGTTCTAAAACAAAACTGAGCCATAGACCTAACCCTAATCCTTTACATGTACCAAGCCCTAATCCTACACCTAGCCCTAACCCTAGCAATAATGTGAGTCTTAAGCTGAACCCTAACACTAACCCTCACCCTGACTCTGACGTTAACACTAAACCTAGGTCTAAACATCACCCTAACCCTAAACCTAAACATAACACTAGACCTAGTTCTAACCTCTAATACAAAAATTAGCCCTAATCATAAACCTAGTACTTACATTAGCCGTAACTTTAACCCTAGCCCTAATTTAATCCAAATCCTAGCCCTATTCCGAGCCCTAACCCTAGCTTTAACCGTAAACCAAACTCTAACCCTATTACTAATTGTAACCATAACCCTAGCTGTAACCCTAGCTCTAACCCTATCCATTACACAAATCATAACCCTTACCCTAATACTAACCCTAGGCCTAAACCTAACCCTATCCCTAATCTTCACCCTATCCATTATTCTAAATCTAACCTGAAACCTAAACCTTACCCTATAATTATGCTGATCCTAACCTTATTGCTAGATCGAGTACTAGTTTTAAACCTTAACCTATGCAAAACACTAATCATGACCATTACTCTAATTATACCCTTAGCTCTAAACTGGACCCTAACCCTAAACCTAACCCTTACACAAGGTGTAGCCATAAAACTAAACTTAAACTACATTTAGCCATAACCCTAGACCTGAAATTAGCCCTAACCATTATCCTAGCCATACACCTAACCTTAATCCTAAACCGAATCCTAACCTGAGCCCTAAACCTAATTCTAACCCTCACCCTAGCCCTAAACCTACCTATAACACCATCCCTTACCATAAACCTAACCATAACCATAAACCTAACCCTAAACCCTGCCCTAACCCTAGGCCAAATACTAACACTAAGCTTAGTGCTAATCCTATCCATAATTTAATCCTATCCTAACCCTAACCCTAGCCCTAAGCCTAACTATAACTCTTGCCCTAGCCCTAGCCCTAGTTCTATCCTTAGCCCTATCCGAATTCTAGATCTAATCCTAACTCTAAATCTAAACCTAACTCTAAATTAAACTGTAATCATATGCCAAACCAAAACCTAACACTACATCTAACCATAATGCTAATCATAAAACTTGCCCTAGCCCTGGCCCTACCCATAAAACAAAACCAAGTCATACCCTTAACCCAAACCCTTAACCTAAACCAAACCCAAACCTCACACCTGGCCCTAAACCTAACTCTAAAAATTACTCTGAACCTGATGCTGAACCTAACAATAATCCTAGCTCTAATCACCCTAACTTAAATTAACCCTAACACTAGACCTAGCCTTAACCGTAAACCGAAAATGAGCCTCAATTGTAACTCTAGCTCTTACATTAGTCATTGTCCTAACCCTAGCATTAATGCTGACACTAATCTTACACTGGATCCGAGCCCTAAACCTAGCTTTAACCCTAATCTTAATCCTAACACTAGCCCTAAACCTAAACCTAACCCTAGCTCTAACCCTATCGCTTACCCTAAGCCAAACCCTAACCCAAATGATAACTCTAGTCCTAAACCAAATCCTTAGCCTAACTTCAACTCTAACCATATTACTAGTCTTAACCCTAGCCCTCATTATATCTCTAAACCTAACCCTTACCCTCATTTGACCCTACAAGTAACCCTAGGTCTAAACCTGACCCTAAACCAAAACCAAAACCTAACACTAGATCTACTGGTAACCCTATACTTATACCAAAGCCCAACACTAGACCTAGACTCAACGCTAACCCTAAATATAGCTATAAATCTAGACATAGACCTACACAAAATCCTAGTACTAGCCCTAAAAATCACCTTTAACCTAAACCAAACACTTACCCTATCCCTAGACATAAACCTAGTCCTAATTCTGGCTCTAACCCTAAACTTAATAATATCACGAACACTGACCCTGATCCTAACACTTAAACTAGCTTTAAATCTGACACTAACCCCAAACATAGACCTAACACTAGACCTTGCTATAACCCTAAACATCAAACTGGCCCTAAACATAACCCTAGCTCTTACATTCCCCATAGTCCTAACCCTAGCCCTAAGCTTAACACAAAACCTAGAGCTAATCCTAGGCCTAAACTTAGCTCTGAGCATAAAACTAAGCCTTGACCTCACCCTAATCCTAACTCTAACCCTAAACCTCTCCTTAGACCTAAACCTAGCTCAAAGCCTAACCCTTTTACTAAACATAATTCTAGCCCTATCCTAAATACTAATCCTAACCCTAGCCCTAGTCCTAACCTTAAACCTAGCCCAAACATTAGCTCTAACCATATCCATTACCCTAACCCTTACACTAACACTAATTATGACCCTATCCATAACACTAAACCTAACTCTAACAATAATCTTGAACTCAGAAATAAACCTAAACCTAACCCTTGCACTAGCCCTAACACTAGCTCAAACACTCACACTTATCCTAACATAACCATAACCTTAACCCTAAACTACCACTTACCCTAACCCTAACACTTACCCTAAACCAAACCCTAGCCCTATCCTTAAACCTAATCCTAATCCTAGACTTCATTCAAATCATAATCTAGCTCTAACCCTAGCTCTAAAACTATCCACTACACTAAACATAACCCCAACACTAATGCTAACCCTAACCCAATTAATGAAGCCTAACCCATTTGTTACCTTAAAACTTAAATAAAACCTAAAGTAACCATTCAATTACCTTAACTCTAACCTAACCCTAATGCTAATTTGAGCCGTAACCACTTAACCTTAATGTAAACCAATCGCTAACCCTGACACTGACTGTGACACTAAAAATAATTCTAGCTCTAAAGCTGACCTTTAACATAAACCTGACTCTTACACTAGACCTAGCCATAACTTAACCTAAAACTATCCTTAACCATAACCCTAGACCTGATATTATCCCTAGCACCAGTTCCTAGCCCTAACCCTATCAGAAAACCTACCCCTAATCCTAGCCCTAATGCTAGCCTTAATCCTAACTGAAACATAACCCTAGGCCTAATCCTAATTCTAACCCTCACCCTAGACCTAAACATAACTAACCCCACACATTCCTCTCAACTTAACCCTAACCCCAGTGCTAACCCTAACCCTAGCCCAACCCTTAGGCTTAACCCTAACACTAACCTTAGTCCTGATCCTAGCCCTAATTCAGCTCTAAACCTAACCCCCACACTAAGCTTACTCATAAGAATAACTCTAATTCTCACCCTAGACGTATCCCTAGTTCTAAAAACATTCCTTACCATTACTGTAACCCTAGCCCTAACCCTACTACGAGCCCTAACCCTAGATCAACCTTAACTTTAAATCTAACCCTAAACCTAAGCCTAAACTTCACTCTAACACTAACCCTAACCCTGACACTAATCAAAAATCTAGCCTTAACCCTAGCACTAGCCCTAAAACAAAACTGAGCCATAGCCTAACTATAACCCTTAACCTAAACCAAAACCTAACCCTACACCTAGCCCTAACTTTAGCCCTAATTCGAGTCCTAAGCCTAACACAAAAACTAACCCTGACCCTGACACTGACTGTAAATATAGCCCTTGCTCTAAACAGCACCCTAACCCTGACCCCCAAACTGGCACTAATTGTAACACTAGTTCATACATTAGGCATAACCCTAACCCTAGCCCTAACCAATCCTAAAATCTAGCCCTTATTTGAGACGCTAAATTAAACCTAACCCTAACCCCAAACCTAGCCTTAACCTTACCCTAATCCTAGCCAGAAACGTAACAATAACCCTAGACTTATCACTAGCTCTAACCCTATTCATAACCATAACACTATGGGTAACCCTAGGCCCAACCCTAACCTTATCACTAATGCTAACCTTATTCATTAACCTAAATCTAACCTGAACCCTAAACCTAAACCTATCAGTACCATAACCCTTAATATAATGCTAATTTTAGCCCCAATCCTAAATTTAACCTAAGCCAAACCCTAACTCTGACCCTTCCCGTAATAATATACCTAGCTCTAACCCTGACCCTACCCCTAAACCTAACCCTTATACTAGACCTAGCCATAAACCTAACCCTAAAATTATGCCTAACATAACCATAGAACTAACATTTAGCCTAGCTGTAAACCTAGTCCTAAACTTAACACAAACCATAGCCCTAACCCTAACCCTGACCCTAAACCTTGCTCTAATTATATCCATAACCCTAGCCCTAAACTTAGCTCTAACAATACCAATTACCCTAAACATAGCCCTAATACTAAAGCTAACCCTAGTCCTAAATCTAAACCTATGGATAACCATAACCCTATCCATTATGCTGAACCTAACCTGAATCCTAAACCTAAACCTATCATTACCCTATCCCAAACCCTAATGCTAATTTGAGCCCTAACCCTAAACCCTAACCTAAACAAAACCCTAAACATTGCCCGGACCCTAACAATACCCCTATATCTAAATTTTACCCTTACCCTAAATCTAACCCTTACACTAAACATAACCATAAACCTAACCCTAAAACTATCCCTAACTGTAACGCTAGAACTTACATTTTCCCTAACACTAATCCTAGCCCTAACCAAAACACAAACCCTGGCCCTCATCCTAGCCCTTAACCTAGCCTTAATCATAACTCTAACAAAACACTATACCTAACCCTAATTCTTACCTTCGTCCTAGCCCTAAACCTAGCTCTAACCCCATTATTTACACTAAACTTAACCTTAAGCCCAAAACTAACCATAGGCCTATACATAAACATAAACCTAGCCCTATTCCTAGCCCTAATTAAGCCCTATACCTAACAAACCCTAAGCCTATCCCTAAGACTATCTCCCACTCTCACCCTAGCCCTACCTCTAGTTCTAACCCTATTTTTATCATAACCATAATCCTACCGATAAACCTAGCACTAACACTACCCATAACCTTAGCCCTAGAATTAATCCTAGATCTAATACAAACTCTAAATTGAACTGTAAACCTAAGACTAAACCTAACCATAACACTAGTCCTAAACTGAATGCTAATCTTAAAACTAGCCGTAACCATAGCCCTAGCCATAAAACAAAACCAGGCAATAGCCCTATCTTTAAAACATAACCTAAACCAAAGCCTAACTCTACACCTAACCCTAAACCTAGCCATAATTCGAGTCCAAACCCTAACCCTAAAACTACCCCTGACCTTAATTTTGATCCTAATACTAACCCTAGCTCTAAACATCACCATAATGTTAAACCTTACAGCAACACTAGACCTAGTCCTAACCCCAATCATAGAGCTAGCCCAAATCGTAACTCCACTGCAAACATTGGCTCTAACTATAAACGAAGCACTAACTCTAACCAAAATTTAGCCCTAATCTGAAACCTAACTCTAGCTTTATCACTAAACCTAATTCTAACACTAGCCCTAACCCTACCCTAAATATAGCCCTAAACCTAGGTCTAACCCTAGCCCTTACACTAAGCCAAACCTAATCCTAATGCTTACCCTAGTCCTAACCTTAATCCTATTACTAGTCCTAATCCTAACCCTCATTCTAGCTCTAACCATCACTCAAACCTGACACTTACTCTGACCCTAATGGTAACTGTAGGTCTAAACCTGACTGTAACCCTATACTTAACCCTAACACTAGCACTGGAAATAAACCTATTCCTAAACCTAACCCTAACACTACCCTAGACCTAAACCTAATCCTAAAACTATCCATATCTCTAGCCCTAGACATAAACAAAAACCTAGCCCTAGCACTAATAATAAACCTAAACCTAACCCAAACGCTAACCCTACCCCTAGACTTAACCCGAGTGATAATTCTGGTTTAACCCTAAAGCTAACTCTAACCTGAACTCTGACCCTGACCCTAACACTAACTCTAGCTCTAAACATCAGGCTAACATTAACCCTAACCCTAACACTTGACCTAGCCATAACACTATCTCAAACACTGGCCCTAATCATAACCCAAGTTCGTACACTAGCTGTAGCCCTAACACTAACCCTAACCTAACCCAAAACCTGGCCCTAATCTGAGTGCTAACCCTAGCTTTAACCTTAACACTAAACCTAGCCATAAGCCAGTCCCTAACCCTTCCTCACCCTAGCTCTTATCCTATTTGTATCTTTAAGCCAAACTATAAAATTAATGCTAACCCTAGTCCTAACCCTAATCCATACCCTAACCCAAATCCTAACAATATTACTAGTCCTAACCCTAGCCCTCATTCTAGCTCTAACAATAACCCAAACCCTAATCTTAACCCTGAAACTTATATTGACCCTAACACTAATCGTAGGTCTAAACCTGACCATAACCCAAAACTGAACCCTAACATTAGTCCTACTGGTAATCGTATAACCAAACCTAAACCTAACACTAGTCCTAGGCCTAAACCTAATCCTAAATTGCTGTGCCCCTCCCCTGACTCAGGTAATGGCAAGGCCCTACTGAGGTGGATGGCGCAAGGTGTCCATCCTCTGGAGGAGCGCAGTATGTTTCTGGGAATGGGCTGATTTGTTTTTGTATTCCTTTAATAAGTATAGTTGCGATTTCTCATATGACCATTAAGTATGAAGGAAAAAAACATGACTCTCCCAATTAATGCAACTACTTCTAAAGAATAGATCTGTTTGCTCTAAATGCAATGATTCAGCTGTGGAGTGTAAATTGTTAATGTCTAATGAAAAACTCCCTGTATTCCTGTCAAGGAAGTTTTTGAGAAATTAAATTAAAATCTAGAGAAGAAAAATTAATGTTAAGAAGACAGATTAGTGCTTGGAACTGGGCAACTTTTTCTTGTTCCTGTGCACAATGGTTTGTGCTCTTACTCTTGTTTGATTAAAATTAATAACAAGTCAACCACTTGCCGTAATCATGGCACCGGTTCCAGTCAGTAAGTCAAGAAAGAATAGTCAAGGTATAGGCCAATAGTTTGGGACATTTCTAACTATTATTAAAGGTTAACTAAGCAGAAACAGCTCAAAGCAAAACGTGAACTGAAAGTACAAATGCTTGCTTATGCATAAGCCAGGATACATCCTTCTATTCTAATTGTAGCTACGTAATATTTTGTTTCTTTAAATAATGATTCCTCTTTTGTAACCACAAAGTACTGTGAGCCTGCCAAAATGAAAGTATATATGATCAGCTTCACAAGTAAAGATTGGGATCAACACCTTCCCTTTGGTGTCTGTGTTGTTTCTCCACCCCTCTTTCGCCGACTCCTCAACATCTGTTCGTCTCCTGAGACCCCCTGTTGGAGCTGGTCTCCAACACTAAATCTAGCCATAACTCTAGTCCTAGACATGAAAAACAACCTTGCCCTAGCCCTAACAATCACTCTTAA